>NW_028281061.1:0-171666 GCF_059751285.1 Brachycentrus maculatus | reverse complement strand
AAATGAAATACAACAATACAAAATTTGCATAAAAAATATCGTGTTTAACAAAATTTACACTATCATTGATTGGTGCTTCAATTGGCAATGCTGATACGAGTATTAATATTTTGTGATAACTTAAACATGATGATATACGAGTATGTCCGTGGTTCGATATTTTTTAGATAACGAGAAAAACACTTTAATAAAAATTACTTACACAACGCGCGGTACCTCAGTTGTTCATATATAGCTCTAACATTAAATACGTATACATCTACGACACGCGCATGAGCCAAACTATCTTATTCTATCTATCTGTATACACGTTTCTCTCTTTTGCTCTATTTCCGTGGCATCGGAATGTAAAGATCTATTTTTCTTTCTTTCTATGTAACGAAATGTTTTTATTTTATTTTTATTTAAAAAAAAATACATATTAAAATAATAAAAAACAGTTGGTAAATAAATATACAAAACATTTAAAAAATAACGTTTCTACCTCTCTAATAAAGTAGATACTTGTGTTTAGAGAGGGAGTTCGTTTTACATTTTTTTAATAAGCAAAGTAAATTAAAACAAAGTAAAGTAAAATAAAAAAAAATATTCCCTGGTATGGAGTCTAGGTAGGGGTGAGTCTTACATGTTTTTTAAATTTTAAAGGTTTGATAATGTGTCTAATAAACGTGACGCGTCATTGAAATTTCACTCTCAATTCTTGTCAAATTATCGATTATCGAATCGTCAACATCTCGAACAGTTTCACTTCAAAAATTAAACTTGAACTGAGAAGATAAAGGTTACTATAAAAGTGGAATATAGTTAGTACGAACCTCTTGAGTCCACTCCGAATAAATCCAGGCATTATCTGCCTTCCAATGTCCTCCATTCACCTTCCCGCCGATCTCATTGCTCAAGTCATCGTTCCTGTCTCCAGCGAGCTTTGGCTTCGTATCATTAGTGAACCTTGTGATGATGGTGGCTCCAGACCCGTCCGTGAACCTGTCCACGTCGTCCTTATCTCGGAAGTTCCTAGAGCGGGAGCCGAGTCTGGAATCTTGGCCTCTGAATTGGGTCACTTCAGGAACCGTTTGCCTGCTGTCGTACAATAGATATACGTATATATCTCTCTTTTTTTTATTTTTTTGTTATTTTTTTTTTTTTTTTTTTTTTTTGTCGTACCGGCGGCTGTTCTGGTCGTATTGACGAGGCTCGAAGGGACGATTCGCGGTGTCGTATTGTCGGTTCGATGGACTGATTTCGTTCGTGTTCAGCTGTACTTCGGGGTTGCTGTTGACGCATTCGGACTGCTGGCACTTCTGCACTGTGGCCATGGGCTTGTCGAGGCACAAAAGATCGCTAACCTGAAATTAAATAATGTGATTATCAGTCAGGGAAACATGTTCTCAAGGAATGGAAAAAGATGACACATATCGCGGGCGTACTATCAAAAAACGTTAACTTGAAATTAGGCAATTTTGATTTAATGATTTATACAATATTAAAAAGTTTTTAACGTTCTATTTTATAAACTGGAAAAATACACTAAGACTAAGTACTTTGAAATCTCATATTTATGTGGTTTTAAAAGTAATTTTAACTCTTATTTTATTAAAGGGTAATTTTATTCAGGCTAAAAGCTTTAAATAGCATGGATTATTCACACAGGGATTTAAGAGTTAACGTTTTTTGCCAGTATACCCACGATATATTTATAAAAGAGTGAATGCAGGGAATAGAATCGACGGAACAAACTAGTTAAAAGTAAAAGAAAATCCTCTGCTACACAACTACGATACCTATTTCACCCACGGCGAAGGGTTAGTGGTCCCAAGAATGAACAATAAAGATAGAAGTAGAACACTTCAATACATAGTTATGAGCATTTTAATTTGTAAAAAGTTAACACAGGCAAACAAAAATATGGACCAAATTCAAAATAAAGGAATGGGCAAAAAAGGAATCTTCAAAATTTAATATTGTTAAAATATGTTAGTTATGTAGTTATGAATATATTTATAAATAAAACATATGTTTGTGTATATATATATATATATATATATATATATATATATATATATATATATATATATATATATATATATATATATATATATATATATATATATATATATATATATATATATATATATATATATATATATATATATATATATATATATATATATATATATATATATATATATATATATATATATATATATATATATATATATATATATATATATATATATATATATATATATATATATATATATATATATATATATATATATATATATATATATATATATTCATTTAACAAATAAATGAATAAAATGAAAAATATAGTTTGATTGCTAATTATTCCGACTTCTGACCAAACCATAAAAACAAGTTTTAAAAAAATGCATTGTTAAAAACTTATATTTTTTTGTAGAATATATTGAGTTATAAGTTATATAAAGTTTCAAAATAACGTCACAACGTCCCCATTCTTCGAATTCGCATATCAAAATAATCGATGTTATTTTGATGGAAAATATGACTTCGACATAAGTATGGAACATCATCAAAAGTTAATCAGTTAACTTTTCACAAGGGGGAACTTCAAAGGGAGCAATCTTGTACGAGCAACTTCAAATGAACACACTTCAAAACACATCACAAAGCAAATTGTAATAACGCCTGTATTCTATCACATCAATTTATAACCGATAAGCCATTCGTTTTTATTGATCATTAAATCACGTTAATGCGCATGGAATAGATGACCTTATTTATTGATTTGGCATTAACTTTATGGAATAACATGATGATTTAAATATACAAAATAAAACGCTTGTATAATACCACTTTTTGAGATTATTTAGGCGGGATAATCCATAGCCCGTAACTTAATTTTCTTTGAACCCATGTTATGTTTAACTTAATTTTTTGTTGTTGCTTAAAACACTGTGTAACAAGAAAATAAGTTTTTCTTCGAAATAAATATATGGTAATTCTTCGAAATAAATATATGGTTTTGAAAAGAAAACAGGTTTTCTTGGTTTTCTAAAAAAATTGCGCGAACAACACGTGTGGCTTTTCTCGCAGCTGGTCGCATATTGAATTTGTAATAATTTGTAAAAAAAAATAAAAATAATAAGAATAATATATAATTTAAATGTAATTTTGTTTTAACATCACTAATTTTTTTATTATACCTTAATTATAATGTCTACCGGTTTCGAAGCTAACCGCTTCTTCATCAAGACTGATCAATATTTTAATCAGTATTAATCACTATTAACAGTAGTATCAATCAGTCTTGATAAAGAAGCGGTTAGCTTCGAAACCGGTAGACATTATAATTAAGTTATAATATAATACTTATAGTGATTTTAAAACAAAGTTACATTTTAATTATAAAATATAAAATAACAAAGTGCTTCAAATATAAATTATAAAAATAATAATGTTTGAAATTAGACCCTTAATAATGACGCGACTTATTCTTATTTCGAGAACTACAGATGTTTTTATCAACACGTTATAATACAAACAAGAAATACAAAAATAATCTTGGTACTGATAACGTTATATTCCCGTTAAACCAACCCCCCCCCTTCAGTTAATACCTCACCCATTAAAAATAAAATAAAAATCTTACAAAAAATCTACATACATTTTTTGCGTAATTTTCGATAATATTTTCAACGCTAACGCCTATAAATAAATAAATGATTTCAATGAAAGCACTTTAAAATAAAGAGATAAAAGCTTTCTTTATAAATACATAAATGATAAAGCTGCAATAAGGAACGTCCGCATAATAAAAATATCCTTAGGAATAATATCATGGTCGACCCTTTTAGAATACCAAAATGCCCCAAAGGCGTTCATCCTGAAACAATGGACTGAAAAATAGCTTTTCAGGAACCTTTCATTTAAAACCCGAAGAAAGTCGAAGTAAAAATATTTTTCTTTTAAGATATTGAAAATATCGCCTCAAATTCAATACGAAAGTTTTACATAGTTTAAAAAAACTTAATTTAATTAAAGAAGGTAACATTTTTTGGGTTCAAACAATTTGAATTTTAATGATTTAATCGTATTTATATATCCAACAATTTTCAATTATCTATTATTAATTATATCGAGATTTTATATTTTTTAACTGAAAATTGACAGAGCGATTAAAAAAATAAATTAAAAAAATAAACTAACTATTACGCCGCTTCAGAAGTAGGCAAAGAGAATAGAACGCGACACCAATGTGTATGTGCAAACAATCTTCGCCTCTTTAGCGTTCATGCATCTCCTCATAACACACATACTCACCGATTATTCCGACTACTAATCTGACCCCTTTAAGTATTTGAAATACTTGGTCATGCCTAGTTTTCCTTGGTCTTCCTATGCTCCTATTTCCAACTACATTCGCCTGATGAATTTGTTTGTTCTTTCTCCACTGAATCGACTCACATGCAAAATTATTATTAATAGTGACGTAATTTTTATGACGCATTTGAATATCTAACCCTAAAGTACAAAAGTATTGAAAAGCATATATTTTTTTGAAAGGTTAGACCAACTGTGAAATAGATCCATGATTACAAAAATATAATATAACAATAAAATAATTTTTGCTACCGCGTTTCCTCACCGTAGTTATTGCGGTGTTGGCCTTTCCTTATCTAACTCTCAACAACCACCCCTTGGGTTTTTAATATAAAATAAAATAAAATGTAATATTATAGGCGGATGCTGAATCATTCGGGCCAAATTATCTCTATATGCCCTATCGTAAACGTTTATACTCGTACGTTATACAAATTAATCGAAAATACGCTATATAATAAAACAAAAACGATATAGTTTTTTTCCGCTTTTATTTTATTTGACTAGTGACCGGGTTTTGTCATTACCGACATTATCAGACTGGTGGGAGGCTAGAGAAGTTATTTGTTTGATAAACAATAATCTAGGGGTTAGAAACCATGATTTGATACAAATGTTATAATTTTTCTGATGAAAGGAATTTAGGCAGAAAATTATAATAGAAATAACATTAATTTTTTTAAAGAGTTTTAAGGATTTTAAATAAATTATGTTTTATAAATGGATTTTTGCCACAAGGTCTATATTCAGATTCACATAAAAATTATTTGAATATGGATGAAAAAAATCCATTTTTATAAAAAAGTGATAACTTAAACCAGCTTATCACAGATTGTAAGTCCTTAAATATACAGACTGCCATATTTTTCTGCACAATTGTTGAGATATTAATTAAAATCTTAATATTTAAGGGACAGTTTTTTTTTTAAAAATTTCATCTCCTTATTTCAGTCTTGTACTTCAATAATTTTAAGTCAATACTTTAAACTTTTTCAAAAATTTATTAATGGATAAAAATTCAACAAGAACATACATTTTATAAGATCTACGAGGTCATGCTTCCTATTCAAATGACTCCAATCGAGTTTTCATACTGTTTCTATTTTTATTTTTTTTGCATAAAATATGAACTTTCTGTAAGCTTTTTTAATGTACATATACAATATGCAAATAAAAATAATTTGGGCTCGTCCGGGATTTGAACCCGGGACCTCTCGCACCCGAAGCGAAAATCATACCCCTAGACCAACGAGCCGAGTGCACTAGTTTCATTTCGTAAACAATGGATACATTTAAGCAATACGTGACCAAAAGTATATGGAAACTAGCACTTATTCAATAAAAATATGATGACTAATGTGAATTCTACAGCGATAACAGCAATATCAATTTGCAATTATTAAGAATAAATATCAACTATCTATATGGCTCGTTGGTCTAGGGGTATGATTCTCGCTTTGGGTGCGAGAGGTCCCGGGTTCAAATCCCGGACGAGCCCTTTTTTAGTCACTCTACCTATTTTTTTTAATTATTGTTATTTTTTTATTCCTTAAGCATCAACACGTGGTCAGATATTTTTTCAAAATGTTAGTAAATAACCACATCCAAAATGTTGGTCAATCGGTTTCAAGACGTACGCGTCACTTCGTCGGGACCACACCAGCAAACAATTAACACTATTCACAATACCAATATTCCACACACACCCACACAAAATATTTGAATCTATTTATAAACTTCTGAAAATGCTTAAAGTATCGCAAGAAGAAAAATCGCCATGGATTCTAAATGCACTACACTAGAAAAGGAATGTCATTTTAAAAAATCAGTTAAAAATAACAAAAAAGTATACAAATATCAAGATTTTTATTGATATCCCAAAACAGATAAAGACGGATATATTTTAGAAATTTGTGAATTTCCAGGGCTTAAACAAACATTGAATGAAACATAACTAGAAAAACATACATTAATTTAAACAACATTAAACATATCTTGAATGAAAAAAAAAATAAAACAAACTTTGAATCAAACATAATTCGACATACCTTGAATCAAACAAACCTCAAATTTAACAAACTTTGAATTAAACATAATTTAACATACCTTGAAATAAACATAATAAAACAAACCTTGAGTTAAAAATAACTAAATATAAACATAACTAAACAAATTATTTTGAGAAATAAAAAGACTTAGTGTTTTGATCCACTCACATTTTTATTAACCAACTAGTTTCGGCAACAACCTGTTGCCCTCGTCAGGGTTTAATTTATGAATAAAACTATTAGTACTAGTAGACTAAAACTACTTATCCGCACCCCAATGGTGCATAGGGCAGTGTGTCATATAAACGCAGTGTTATCTTGATCGTTTACACATGAAGGAAAGGTGATCAGCCCACCGCTTCAGGTACCAGTCCAGGGTATTATTGAATAAATATTACAGTGAAAAAATCACTCATATTTATTTCACCCCCCCTGAGAATCGAACCCGGGTCTTCAAGAACGGTAGCCGAGCTTGCTGACCATTACACTACGGAGGCGGACATTTAAACTAACCTTGAATTAAATTAAATTAAACTTACTTTGAATTAAACAAAGTTAAACATACCTTGACGTTGAGCGCGTTGTGCGCCGCATCTTGCCTGCAGTGTACCACCCTGGACTGGGTGCCGCAAGGGCCGGAGCAGGGCCCCCAGGGCAGGGGCGCCCAGCGGGGCGCGCACGGGCCGCCGCAGGAGCGTGGGGCGCCCGCGGCCGGCCGCGGCCCGCAGCGGCGCTCCGGCACGGGCACCTGCCCTATGTCCCGCACGCAGGCGAACACCGGGGTCTGGATGCCTGGAGATTGAAAAAATGTTAGCTTGTCATTTGTGGTAATCATATTTCTTGAATCAAACATACCTCAAATTTAACATAATTAAATAAACTTCAAATTGAATATAATTCTATAAACTTCATTTTAAACATAATTAATCAAACCTCGATTTAAACAAAAAATAACATTTTATTAAAATCAAACACTTGAATATACCACTTTAATGAGTTTTATTTTTATTTATAACTAGTTTCGAAAACGACAGATGTTTTCACACAAAATATATTTATGTGTATGCATTTCTATGAATTTCTATTGCTTACATATGTATATGTGAGATTGACTTTTCGAGTGGGTGTAAAACTTTGTTCGGAAATTCTAGATTTTATCCGCTTAAAATGTATTTATAGCAGGATTTCTTTTAGTTTAATTAACGTAACGCATAGAATGATTAGACACTGGCTAAAATGGTTTTGGAGAGTGAAAAAATATCAAAGATGTGAAGCATAGAGTTGGCAAAAGAAGGATGAAAGTAGACTGAGTGCAGTCGAAATGTCACTCACTTAGACAGATCAAGTATTTCAAATACTCGAAAATAATTAAGTCGGGAGTCAGAATATTCGGTGGGTATAATTATAAGATTTTTTTAAAAATAATTTATATAGCACCATTTTCGTGAAATACTACCAAGGGCGTTTAAAGCCTCAAGGGTATGAATGAGAAGATGCATGAAGTGGAAGAGGCGAAGATTGCTCGAAGATAGATTGACATG
Organism: Brachycentrus maculatus; assembly: GCF_059751285.1. Classification (NCBI taxonomy): domain Eukaryota; kingdom Metazoa; phylum Arthropoda; class Insecta; order Trichoptera; family Brachycentridae; genus Brachycentrus; species Brachycentrus maculatus. The sequence continues at coordinate 163,712 of NW_028281061.1, read as the reverse complement.
GGGTTCAATTCCCTCTGCCTACCCCTGCAAAGAAGCGGCGTGATGGTTAATTAGTTAGTTTGATTTTTGATGTCAAAAGAAAAATCTTACCAGCGCACGGCTTGGAGCACTGCGAGTATTTGACTATCTGCCATACAAATCTTCTTCTTCTATGCCGTGGAGACATGTGGGGCTGGTGAGGTTTTTCAGATTCAGTAGCCAAGACTCCTGGACCATAAGGAAACTTGTCTTGATCGATTCTCTTATGGTCGATGGCATTCTCATCATCATGCACTTCTTTGGGCGGAATGTTGCCAGTGTTCTCCTGTTTCGGATCTGCATTGGGGCTCTCGTCTTGGTCTGGTCTGGTCCTGTGCTGGCGGCTCGCGGGAGGAGAGTGGTGGCGAGATGTATTGGAGAGGTTGTGAAGAAGAACTGGAGCTATGACTGCTTTGGAAGGAAGCGCTTGAGGTTTGTCTTCGTCTTCCGGTATTTGGATGGTGTATTCGTATTTGATGCCGGGATTGGGGTGTTGGTAAAGGATCTGAAATAATAAAATGTATATTAAAGATATAAGTGATTAAAGATATCAGTGATACAAAATATCTTGGATTTGCAAGTTTTAAATAAAAATTTAAAACTAGCAAAAAACGGAAAGAGGTGAGCCTTAAATAATATTTTTGTTGTTGGTATCCTCTTTTAAAGTCCTCTTAATAGCTTGGAATAAGCTCGTTTATTTGATTTTTTTTGCTTATAGGAGGTTATATTTTATATGTTAAAAGCATTAATCAGTCTTGATAAAGAGGCGGTTAGCTTCAAAATCGGTAGACATTATAATTAAATTTTAATACAATATTTATAGTGATTTTTAAACAAAGTTACATTTTAATTATAAAATGGAAAATCACAAAGTTAGTGCTTCAAATATAAATTATATTAAAAGCATAAAAAATAATAAAAACAACAAAAAAAAGTATTAAAAAAGCACTCCACCAACAAGACACACAAGGTGGCTTGGTGGGTCTCTGCAAAAAAAGTTCTAATTATGTAAAAATTGTGATTTAAATAAATGTACATAAAAAAAAAAAAAAAAATGTTACTTGATGGTATGGTAATATACCTAACACTCTCCTTATCATTAATCGTTCACTTTATGTAATGCATTTTAAAACACTGCTTCAAGACTACCGGTTTCGAAATAACCATTCCATCATCAGGTCGAATGTAGACATTCCTTGGATTATTATATTAAGCAACGTGGATGTGCTCCAAAAAACAAGAGATGGAAGGTGTCCAGGGATGTGTTTAGAGGAGAAAAGTATGAGCTAATGCACCCAGTGGCGTGCATTTCATATGGGCACATAAACAGTGCCTACCCTAATGAAATGCGAAAAAATATATGGAAAATTGTGACAATAATTATAATTAATGCCCGTAAATGCCCAGACTTAATCTTTGATGAGATGTCAAAAAATAATATGAATAAATACTCTTATATTTATGTTTCAAAATTGGTTCATATAAATAAAGAACTTCTAAGAATTTGAGTAGTGTGGTTGTCAATAATGGGTAGAATTGATGAATGTTACACGTGTGTAAAGTGATCACTTAAATAAGCCTATGACGGTCGTCAGCCCCGTAAATGCCAAAACTTCCATATTCTTCATCATCTTTGATGAGATGTCAAAAAATAATATATTAAAAATAAATTATTTAAAAAAAAACAAGTTATCTCAGTTATTTCTCCGCGACAAAACACGCATTATTAGAGTTATAACAGTTAAGTCTAAAAAATTCATAATAAAACTCTGTTTTCCTAATGTCTAACTCATTAAAAAAAACTCTGTGCACTGATTGCATGTAATCATAAATGGCAAACTAGAAGGTTTACGAGGTGTGGGCAGAAGGCAGATCTTCCGGCTCCAAAATATTCGAGATTAGATAGCCATCGGAACAGTAGAGGCGCTGTCTAGAGCTACCCATTACAGGGACACATACATTCAAGTGATAGTCGACGTCAAGGGCACCTGACATGGTACATAAAGAAAAAGAAGAAGATAGACTTACCATAACATCTACGGATTGCGTAAGGGGCCCAGGGGCCGACAGAGCTTCCACCATAGTTCCACTCTGTCTTCTGTAGAAGAATTTAGTACCGGCTGCTTCGTATTCTCCAGACCAGCTGATGGCGAAGTTTCCATTAATGACAAAAGTTCCATTTGTGATCTTCAAGGCTGAAACAAGACAAAGTAACCAGTTAGTCCAATACATATATAATATTTAAGTTCTTATTGCCTTTAACGGATACGTTAAAGGCAATTCAACGGATTATCTTATTGCCTAACGGATACGTCAAAGGCAATTTAACGGATTTTTTTAAGCAGAGTTTTCAAGTGTGAAAATATTTTAAACAATAAAACCCACAATTGGCATTCCGATAGAGCATTAATTTTAAAATCTTATAAAATTCGATCTGGCTGATTTTGAAAGTAGGTGCCACAAACATCCTTATAATTTAAAAGAAAAGAGTAAATAGATTATTATAATTCCTACCAAAATATTTTAATCTGTTTCCGAGTCTGCGTTACCTAAAACAGAGCCGGTGTCCGATTTAAATAACAACGAATTGGCCCCAACGGATTTCAAACCCGCATATTTAATAGCAGTTTTCTCAGGGGGTCTTACACAGATACGGTGTAAAATATGGATACTCATTAAACGAAAAGAATAAACCTAACCAATAAGTATGTACGTTTAAACCCCGTGACAATACCCCAAACAGATGTGGACTACATGCAAAATCGATTTGTGGAATATATATATACATATATATATATATATATATATATATATATATATATATATATATATATATATATATATATATATATATATATATATATATATATATATATATATATATATATATATATATATATATATATATATATATATATATATATATATATATATATATATATATATATATATATATATATATATATATATATATATATATATATATATATATATATATATATATATATATATATATATATATATATATATATATATATATATATATATATATATATATATATATATATATATATATATATATATATATATATATATATATATATATATATATATATATATATATATATATATATATATATTAAATGTTATATCGTCAAAAAGTGCTTAAAAATAGATATAAGAATGTGGAAAAATTTGAGAAAAATTCAACTGATTACCATATGAAAAAGAGACTCATATATATAATATGCTTATTTTTATATATAAATTTTTAAACGATAAATTGCCAAAATATTTAATGAATAAAGTTGTTTAAAACAACAACAAAAATAACGAACATGTTACTAGAAATAAGGATAAAAAAACAAAATATCAAAATCGTTTTATGTATAAAGGTTTAAAAATATATAAATAGATGCCTGAATGTATGAAGGATGAAAAAAGTCTGAAAGAATTTAAAAATGAATGTATTTGTACTGTCAGAAGATGTAAATATGCATTATGTAAAAAAAGTTTGAATTAAATGTAAAATTAATTAAAATTAATTAAAAATTAAATGTAAAAAAACTGACGAAATAAAAATAAAATAACACAAGTTAGCACCCCCCAGCAAAGCAAAAAATCTAATTCAACACACTTTATGATAATGTACATAGAACTTTAAGATCCGAAACACAGAAACTCATCAAACTAAAACTAACACATATCGCTCACTCCTTTCAACAACATCATAAATAAAAAAAACTCGATTTTTCAGGATATCGTTTTTGAAGTTTAAGAATATAGTAAAATTTATTAAAAATAAATATATCAAGCCACTTTTAACTGTGCAACAGATCTTTTTAGGTAAAACCTGAAGGTTTATTCTCCATTTGAAAAATATTTAGTATTTAAGTATAAAAAAAACAATACCTTTTCTTCAAAATGCAAAAACAACACATTTTGCCTTGTAACGGGTAAATATTAAGTTAAAAATATGCCACTTTGCTGGGATATAGTACATTTTCTGGGCATTCTGAAAACACATCTGGGCAACTGAAAATTGTCGATTTTTAATTTATGACGTTGTTGATCAAAATAATTTTTATTATTATGCTGTTACTTTTTAGTCTTGCGCCTCGAGTAAATAGCAAAGATTGTAAAACATAATTAAAATAGTAAGACACGTGAGTTGAATAACTTTATGTACATATGTATATTAATTTACCGATTATATTGTTACAGCCGATTTTATCCATGGATTGGCAACATTGCCTTTTTCAACCCATCCCCCACCCTTATGTTTTCCTATAACACATTGAATTGCAAGATGCACTTGTTCACAAACTAGCATTAGTAGTGAATTGCTAACGATGGCGAAATATTAATATTGAACCGGGTCAATTACCGCGACAAACCGCCGTGGATAATATTAACTTAATACAGTCCGTATCGCGAGGAAGTGCATTTGATTGTTAATTCTGTGTTTCCAACTCCGAGCAGAGTTCTTCATATTTCAAGTCTGGTTCAGCATCAGGTGAGTCAAGCTCTAAATAAATTTATTTATTAAATTATTTGATATCATATTTTAACTATCATTTTATTTATTGTATGGAAACTATATTGGACAGGGCCCGTATTGAGGTATTCGTTGACATTTATTATTAATTTCTTTTTACATTTCTTTTCATCATTTTTATGGAAATTTTTCAGCCTTTATGGAAAATGGAAGTCAGTTGTACTTATGTTCTTGTTTTTATGCAATTTTATACCATAATAATGAATGTTTTATTGACTTAAATAAATATTATCTTGTAGTTTTATGTACGTATCCTAAAGCCTGTTAATTGCAATTTGCGTGCTTAGCTGGGAGATGCTTTCTTGTATTACGTGGGTGTAATTCTTAAATGCATATGCAAGCATTGTTCCAGCATACAGTCGTTTGACTATCATAAGATGTAATATTCTCTGTGGGAGTCTCTCTCGGAACTTAAAGTGTTTAATAATGAATTGCTCGTACCTCCCTTTCCAATAATCCGACACTTTTTTAATCAATTATTTTCAATTTGCGAAACCCCATTTTAAGTATTTTTCCATTTGTATACTTAAATATTTAATGCCTTCTAAATTTGTCAATTTTGGGCAGTGTCATGTATAAAGAGTATTGTGTCGGGTTGTGGTCCCGTGGTTAGTTTCGCGGACTCAGAAGTCAGGGTTTCTCGGTTCGAACCCACTCTACCACAATTTGATACCTATTTCTGATAATGAGCAGCTTAGGATCACAGAAAGTGTATGACATTGAAATATTTGTGTAAATAATAAAAACACAAATATTTCTCTTAAAAAAAAGAATCGATGATTTCAAAACGAAAGTAATATAACAAATTGATTTTAAAAGGAATGACGAAGCTATTAGAGAATTTTTTGTTATTATTTAAAATTATTTTACATAATTTAAATGATATTCATAACAAATATGTATTATTATTTTTAAAAAAAAGTGTTTTTATTATTATTTACACAAATATTTCAATTTCATACTATTTCTGTGAGCCTAAGTGGTTAAATATTTTTTGGAAACACCCTGTTTATGTATAGAGGTCGGACTTGGTAATGGTTTGGGCAGCAAAGGATGTGGGGAAGAAAGTGATTTAATCCACATCAAATGATGACCCTCTCGGGTCGAGAAGTTATACATAAACTCACTTGAAATAACGTTCAAGGGAAGACCTTGAGAGGATTCTGGGCGCACCGTTACTCAAAATCACCATTTTATAGTTATGTACCCCTGATACATGCGGAAACAATGCAGTGGCGTCGAGACGAAAATTTCAAGTAATTTCACAACATTTCGAATGCGTCCAAATCCTTGTTCACAAATCTGGGTATCTCCACTTTAGGAGTGATGTTATTTTTACATTTTGACATCTCAACATAGACGAAGAAGAGTATGGAAGTCTATGTATTTGCAGGGTTTTTTACCTGTTATTGGCTGGTTTATGTGATCAATTTATATACGTGTAACATTCATTGTTCTACACATGATTGATAACCACACTACGCAATTTTTTGAAACTCATATGACACGTCGCTTTTTATGTGAGTTCACTGCAGAATCTATGGTTGATTTGAGTTGGTTTTTTATTAAGCGACTCGTGCCAATATACATGTATAACATCACCATTATACCCATAATTGACATCCATAATCTATTATTCTTCTTCATCTATAGGTACGTTAGGATTTCAATATATATTTTTTATTACATATTAATATAAATACATATATAAACGTGTCATAGTTTTTTTATGTTGTGAACTATGCTATTGACTAGAAAAATCGATGAGGGCACATCATTATAATTTGTAATAAGTAGATAAAATCTAGATTTGTGAAAAATGATTTGTACACACTCAAAATACTGTGATTTCGCATTATTTTCTCTGTATTGTGTAATGTGCCCTTGACTGGAAAACTAAGTTAGGGCACATCATTATAATTTGTAATAAGTGGGCGGGATCTATATGTGTAAACAATGATTTGGACACATTTTTAATATTGTGAAATCACATTTTTATTTACTGTTTATAGATTTATTTAAGGTCAAGTTAGGACAGGAGTCGAAATAATCGTCGGGTATGTACGAGGATATGCATGCATGTGGAAAAAGCTAAAAATGTTTGCAAAAACAGGGTGGTAAAGCGTTCTATTCTCTCTGTCTACCCCCGCGGGGAAGCGGCGTGATGGTTTTTAAGTTATTTAATATTTTGATTTCTTTAACCTTTCCGAGAGTTCAAAAATAATGTCCGACTTTCTCTGGGGAGTGGGTTCTTTTTACATGTTTTTTTTTTTCATTAAATCGATGTATTATGAAGATACAAATTACGTTAAATTAATTTAAAAAAAAACACCTATTCGAATACTTTTCAGTTATGACAAAATAACACACTAATATCCACAGATGTCATTGCTATACAAGTAACATCATTCTAACTGACAGACGGACTACGACGTTCATTAACGTCCATACTCCCAGACAGGTTAATGTTTGCGTTTTAGACGCACTAATTAATCCATCAAAATATTTCAAATTAGAAATATTCAAACACTAGAAAATCATTTAAAGTAATTCTACGCCACTGTTTTATTTCAAGAGGTTCGTCATTTTAATCGCTTTACGCACAAGTCGTTCGTATTATTAAAGGGATAATGTCACAACTTGGGAGTTTACAAAGATCACTCGAAATTCCTTCAAAGTGTGGCGGTAGTTTAATTTGGGGATGACACAGAACTAATGGCCACGTCTCTTAACCATCAACTTCAATTTAATATGATTGTAAATGTAAGACTCAGTATTTCGCTCAATTAATTATGTTTTAAAAAATGTGTCCTTTTCATAATTGAATATATATAAAAGGCAAAACAAAGTATGGGATTCAAAATAAATGAACCGAAAAAATACTTATGATTAAAATGTGACTTTGTTTTGAAATCACCACTTATTCATATTTTATTATAACTTAATTATAATGTCTACAGGTTTCGAAGCTAACCGCTTCTTCATCAAGATTAATAATCAGTATTGATCAGACTTGTAAAGAAGCGGTTAGCTTCGAAACCGGTAGACATTATAATTAAGTTTTAATATATTAATAGTGATTGTAAAACAAAGTTACATTTTAATTATAAAACGGAAAATCTCTAAGTTAGTGCTTCAAATATAAATAATATGAAAAAATACTTTACGGAAAGATATTAGTATTAGTGATTAGTTCATTTGTTTCCTTTAAACATGCTTCTACTCGTACGTTTTATTTATATGGCCTATAACTATACCCGTTCATTGGTTTATATTTTACAATTTGCTATGTTTTATTTATTTATTTTTAATCTTTTTTACTTTAATTAAAAGAAATGTTATTTTTGTAGGTCTCTTGTTAACCTTTACCTTATATGTAGTGAGTAATGGTAATTACTCATCGGAAATATTATATATGTTACTCTTATGTATAGATATGTTTAAAAAAATAAAGTGTTCGGCCGATAAAACAGTGAGCGACAGAGAAAAACCAAGATGGCGACGTTACGTTATTTTTGAGACGGATTTAGTAAACTAATTTCGTTTGGTTGTTTAACAGAGCAACACGAGTATTTTTAGGCTAACATTAAAAAAAGTTTTTGTTTTTGTTGATATTTATTCAATAAAAAAGGGCTCGTCCGGGATTTGAACCCGGGACCTCTCGCACCCAAAGCGAGAATCATACCCCTAGACCAACGAGCCGTGTTCGCTTCAGAAAACGATTTTAAACACTTGCATTTTATTTCACATAAAAATACAAGTATTGTGAAATTTTGCGGACGCTATCATATTTGCAATCGCTGTTCTAGATTACTGCCCATCAAAGTAAAACACAGTTGAGTTTTACCTCGTAAAAACAAGTAATAAATTGTAAATAAATGACATATTTGAAGAAGTCTATGTGAGGTGGTATTCCTAAATAAAGAAGAAAATGGAATTTCATTAATTCATTCGGCAGTCACTTAGTGGTAAAATCTATGCTTTTGAATTTTATGTTTTACTTAGCATATACCACTATTTCTTAAAATCTACTGTGACATCGCTCACTCCTTTCAAGAACGTCATAAATCAAAAAACTTGATTTTTCAGGAGAACGTTTTTAAAGTTTAAAAATATAATACTATGTGTTAAAAATAAATATTAAGCCACTTACTGAACTTTGTACTGTGCAACAGATCTTTTTAAGTAAAACCTGATGGTTTTTTCTCCATTTGAAAAATATTTAGTTTATTTAAAAAAAAAATTAAACAATACCTTTTCTTCAAAATGCAAAAACAACACTTTCTGCCCTGGAGCGGGTAAATATTAAGTTAAAAATATGCCTCTTTTGCTGGGATATAGTACATTTTTTGGGCATTCCGAAAACATGCACAACTGAAAATTGACGAATTTTGATTTATGACGTTCTTGAAAGGAGTGAGCGACATGTGTTTTGCTGCATTACGCATATTTTTTAATACGGTATTTGAAGCGTAGCGGTATTTACTAAGTAAAACTTAAATTAAAACAATTTGGAATTCTGGGCATTACAAGGATAACGACCTGTTATTAGCTGGTTTTAGTAATGACTTTATTTGCATCACTTTACACATACACACCACATGATTTCATATATTCACCATTCTACCAATTATCGTAGAAATAATAGTGACATTTTTTGGTTTCAAGAGATCTCGCAATAAAAAAAATTAAAGGCACCCTAGAAAGGTACTCTGAAACAGGGAACGCGAGAACGACGCGAACATTGTTTTTTTTCCGGGAATTGTCATTTTGCCGTCGTAATTTTTACGATGGTTTAGTAGTCTAGGGTTAAACTATTTGACTTATATATTAAATGTCAAAATCTAACGCTGATTTTTTGAGTCTACAACGTTGTTTTTATGTTATTAAAAAATTAGGACCAGTAGTCCATTTAATCTTCACATTCGTTTAAAAATGCCGTAACAAGACAAAACAATTGTCACATTTTTTTTAAATGTACCTTTCAACAATATAAAATACAAGATAGTAGACTAAAAAAAGTAGATAAGATAACTCGTCTTTCCACACCCATTTTTTTTAGTTACCTAAAAAATTATATATATTTTATAATTATTTCGAAGAAAAAATTGCCTTTTCAATACAAAAACGGTGTTTTTAGAAATAGATCAATTGCGTAAAATGTTACCTAGATGTAGAGAAAATTTAGTTGCGACTTAACGAATACCGGGCCTTAAGTAGTCGCCTTAAATAACTCACGAGGTATTGCAACATTAAGAGCAATGCCTTTGAAGATAATTCAGTTCCGTTTAGAAATGATATAAATCCAATTCATTTTGTCATTGAGATGTCTGTATGGGGTGACACAAGTTAATGATATGCTAGTTTAAATTACGATGCATATGTGAGCGCCACATACGGAAGCCTTGTTAGAGAATTCCACCCCGTTAACAGCCCTCTGGAGATGCGTTGTGAGTAATATCGCGTAATGGGGTGTACCGGAATTCCCTTAACGCTCGCCTGAAATTCAGTTCAAATTAATTAAGAGTAGGTTGTTGCTCAAATAATTCTCTTGAAAATGAAATGAAAATGAAACCTGATTTTTTTTAAAAATTTTTATTATTATTTCATCGTATATAATACGTTCACCTCCGTGGTGTAATGGTTAGCGTGATTAGCTTCCGTGCTGAAGGTCTCTGGTTCGATTTCCAAGGGGGGGTGAACATGAATATTAGTGATTTTATACTCTAATATTTATTTTATATTACTCTGGACTGGTCTCTGAGGGGTAGAAGTGATTACCTTGCCTTCATGTAAGCAACGTTCAACATAACACTGCGTTAATACGATGCAGTGCCCTATGCACCATTGAGTGTGGATAAGTGTTAGACGAAGAAGAAGAATTTCATAATTATAAATTACAATACACAATATTTTTTTTAAATTAAGTTTTATTTGGTAAATACAGCTATTTCTTAAAATCTATTGTGACACGTGTTTCGATGCAATACGCATCATTTTCAAATACCGTATGTAAAGCTTAGTCTAAGTAGTCCTTAAAACATTAAAGAGGAGTTAGAAGCTGTTTTTTTCTTTATTAACGTTTATTTTATGTATTATTATTATTTTTCAATGGGAACTTAGACAATAGGGGGGAGGCTAAAGTCAATTTCATTTTGTTAATTGTGGGTTTATTATTATTTACTTGGTAAAACTTAAGTTAAAAGTGGATAAATATTACCACAAAGGGACTGCTGAATGAATAAATAAATAAAATTACAATCATGTACATTGCTGGCTTTTCCCGTGCCGAGGGCACATTTTACAATACATATTTATAAAATTACGTTAAGAAAATTGTTTATAAATTGCAATCAAATACAACTTGGCCGAATGATCGTTTTCAGATCTACCCGATTGTAATATACATATCGCTCACTCCTTTTAACAACGTCATATATCAAAAATCGTCAAATTTCTGTTGAGTTTTTCGTGTTTTCGGAATGCCCGAAAAATGTACTATTTCCCAGCAAAAGCGGCATATTTTTAACTTAATATTTACCCGCTACAGGGCAGAAAGCGTTGTTTTTGCATTGTGAAGAAACGGTATTGTTTAATTATTTTTTGGATTACACTAAATGTTTTTCAAATGGAGAAAAAAAACCTTCAGGTTTAACCAAAAAGATCTGTTGCACAGTAAAAAGTGGTTTGATATTTATTTTTATTACATTTTATTATATCCTTTAACTTTAAAAATAGCCTCCTAAAATATCAAGTTTTTTTTATATATGACGTTGTTGAAAGGAGTGAGCGATATATGAATAGCTTTTGTTTTTAATTTTGTTATTTAAAACAATTTATGGAGAATGGAAGCAGATTGTATATTGACTATTATGCAACTTTATTGCATTACAATGAAAATTATTTTGACGAAAAGAATATGGTTTTATTTGATGTTATTGTGTTTTGGATCTTGTAGTTCTATACATTTTCATAAAATGTGTTGATTGTGATTTGTATGAGGTGCTTACTTGTGTTATGTAAGAGTGAATTTTAAATTATTAAAAAAAAAAACAAAAAAAAAATTAAAAATAAAATTGTAAAAATTAAAACTAACATTACCAGAAGATGAAAACATTTGTAAGTTTTGGAAACTAGTCATATATTTACGTATAAATACAACTCATCAAGTGGTTTATTCGTGTGTTAAATTAAAAAAAAAATCAACATGTCATTCCACAAAGTTAATGCCGAATCAATAAATAATATAAATTTTAAACATTAAGCGTTATTTTTTTAACACTTTAAAGTAATCATAATTTTCTTTGTAATTCAACAATCTGATGTAATTCTGTTTTTCAATCTACTCATTAAAATTTGAATTGCCGATAGCCTTTTTGATAATTTAACATAAAATTAATGTTATCAGCGTAGATATAAAATAGCATTGAAAATTCGTGATAATAATGACGCATTTGATTAAAAAAAAAGTATTAAAGGGTAAGGGCTCGTCCGGGATTTGAACCCGGGACCTCTCGCACCCGAAGCGAAAATCATACCCCTAGACCAACGAGCCACGACGAAAGGTGGATGCATTTTTATATTTAAACAGTACCGGATAAAAACACGTTGCAGTATCGTAAAAATACTTTTGTATGCATTTTTAAGTGTTGACGCAATCACGTTTTTGCTCATTAAAAATAAAGCATGTAAAAATGTGTAGTTTAGCTGGGGATTTTAGCAGTTTTAAAGGTATTTATTTAATGATAAATACCACTTTTTATTAAAATCTAATGTGATACGTTTTAAAAGCTATTTGTTTAAAATCATTTAAAAACATATTTTAAGCAGTTTAAATTGAAAATGAAAATGAATCATTAATTTTACTAAATGCTGTTTCTCAGTATTCATAGGGAATAGAACCCCACACTACAGTCTTCGCAAATATTCTTCGCTGTTCCACATTCATGTTTCTCTTCGTAAATGTGGAAGAGAAATCATTCACAAGGGATAATTCCCCTCGTTTTGTGTTTTGACCCGGGATCTCGCAGACCAAACGAAAACAATACCTACATATTACGATGTTTGAAAATGATGCGGAATGCATTGAAACACGTGTCATAATTGATTTTAAGAAAAAGTGGTAATTACCAAGTAAAACTTAAATTAAACATGGATAAAAAAACTTTTCTTCTCCTTGTTTCCTTTGGTCATTAGGTCCTTCATATAAAATGATATATAGAGCATGTCAAGGACTTTCGTAGGAACGAAAGCGTTACACAAGTGTCAAAATAACATAGGGTTTAGTATATGTAGTGTTTTAGTGTGGAGCCGATATTAATCTTGGGATTAATTAAGGAAATTCCAGGACGCAATATATAAGGGTGTCATAATATCGCGTGTCATGTCCTCGCGCCCACCCCCGCGGTGATAGGGGCAAGCGGGCGAACCTGCGAGGAACTTTTACCTTACTTTGTCGTGTGTCGTGACGCTGTTCGTTAAGGAGGGTGTAATGTGGCGATATACGTCATAACCCCGTACTTACGAACTGCCTTGATGCATTTGAAATCGTTCGTAAGGATGCGACTCCATTAGTGCGATGCGCTGCGTTGCGTCGTCGCAGCGTCCACTGCATAGGTCGACGCGGTGTTAATTTGATTATTAATCATGTGATTGCAAAGCGATTAGAATCTGAAGCTCAAGAGCTCTAGATTCTGGGATTTAGGAATGGAATTGTTATAGGTTCGACGCTGCGACGACGCAACGCAGCGCATCGCATCAATGGAGCGTCACTCTAAGTTGAGTTATGTATGTGTGTATCTTCTTTCTTTTTCTTTATCTGCCGTCTCTAAGCTGCAGGATGTAGGCTTCTTCTAACGACTTAGAAACAAAAATTTGCTTAAGTTTTAAGAAGCCGAAAATAGTTGTTAGTTTGGGTTTTTTCACTACTCTATTTTGTGTTTTTTCTAAAAAAATCGAGTTCGTGGTTTGTTTACTTCTTTAGAAGGTTCTTAGCATTTAAACACTACGCTTGCTAAACGTGTTGTTAAATTTAAGTTCATTCGCCATATTTCGCTTAAATTCAAGTTTTATGTATGTATTTATGTATGTATTTATGTATGTATTGTATTTATGTATATGTACATTAAATGTATGAAAACATAACATTACCCTTTTATATTACACATTTATATAATGCTGTGACCTATGCACCATTGGGGTGCGGATTAAAGGTTTGAAGAAACTTAACATACTCGCGTAGCACTTAAATTCAAGTTATCTTCATGTTATTATTGATTTCGTAGGGAGTTACAATATATTGATTTTTTTGACAAAATATTAAAAAAATATGTATTAAGTCTTGGAACGAAAATTGATTATACGAAAAATTATTTTGAGATACTTTCGCCTATGAAATGTCATATAAAAATTTGTATAGGTACTATTCTTATGACGTTTTAAATTATATTAGATCTCCAATTCTCAAGATCTCTTCTTTATCTTGATGTAAGCCTTTTTAAGAGGGATTAGCCTCCTGCGATGTCAATTCCATAAATTAATGTATTGTATGGATATAAAATTTTAAGTAATAGTTACTTCGTGGTTATATCTATCAATTTTGTATATAAGTTTTACTGGTAAATACAAATAGTGATAAATTAAAAAAAATATATATAAATAGGTATATAAATATGTATATATATATATATATATATATATATATATATATATATATATATATATATATATATATATATATATATATATATATATTTATATATATATATATATATATATATATATATATATATATATATATATATATATATATATATATATATATATATATATATATATATATATATATATATATATATTATATATATATATATATATATATATAAATATATAAATATATATATATATATATAAATATATATATATATATATATATATATATATATATATATATATATATATATATAAATATATATATATATATATATATATATATATATATATATATATATATATATATATATATATATATATATATATATATATATATATATATATATATATATATATATATATATATACACATATATATATATATATATATATATATATATATATATATATATATATATATATTTGGAGCGCATGATGCACACAAGATTCACATAAATTTTTCTTGATGTAATTACTAAGTCTTTGTAAAAGACACTTGAATAATTAATAAATTTATACATAACATTTTGAGAGTGTATCCAAATACTTGTTAACAAGCAAATGATGTTGATAATTGACGAAAAAAAATAGTAATGTGAAAATCTTTATTTTTACTCTTAAAAATACCTTAAGTAGAGAAAACGTACGATAGGATTTCGTAAGACGGGGGGCACTCCAAAGTAAGACCCCTTGATCTTTGAACAAACTAGCAAGAAGAAACAAAGTGTAATGTGAAACTTAAGGTTGAGTTATCAAGGGAAGCCTTGGATGCAAAGTAAAGCTGCTTTTGAGGAGGATCAAAGAAGGTCCTTATTAAAGATGCACCATTATGCAAAGCTAATTGGTAGGTGATTTCAGACATCTCGTTATGATCTAATTGAAATATCATAGTCAACGTTATTATATCAAGAACACGTAATTTCATTTTACAAAATTGACATTTTTTAAAAGAAAAACAGTAAAATATTAATTAAAGGTGGATAGATTTTACAACAAAGTGACTAAAAGTTGGATCGTATGTATAGAACTTCCAAGAATTCGAATAGTGTAGTTGTCAATCATGGGTAGAATTGGTGAATTGTACACGTATTTAAAGTGATCACTTAAACTTACCTATGACGGTCGTAAGCCCCGTAAATGCCTAGACTTCCATATTCTTCATCTTTGTTAATATGTCAAAAAATAATGTGAAAAATAACTCCTATAATTGGAGATAATCAAGAATTGTGAACAAGTATTTTGATAGATTTATATTATCCACTGACACTTCGTGATGGAATTGCATTTTAATATATTATTAGCTTTATTTTTACCTTTATTTTTAGCTATTTTTAACCAATATTTTTAGCTTTTACACTTTACTTTATTTTTATTATTTTTATTTTTTTGTCAGTTGACCAGTCTGATGATGTCGGTAACGACGAAACCCGGTCACTAGTCAAATAAAAATAAAGTGGAAAAGCTAAAAATATTGGTTTTAATCTAAGTATTTTGACACACTTAAAATGTTGTTAGAACCCATTTTAGTCGACTGTAAGATATTAATTGGTTCGGCAGTCACTTTGTGGTAAAATCTATCCATCTTTAATTAATGTTTTACTTAATGAATATCACATTTTCTTAAAATCTACTGTGACACGTGTTTCGATCCATTCCGCATCATTTTCAAACACCATATCGCTCACTCCTTTCAAGACCGTCATAAATCAAAAATCGTCGATTTCCAGTTGTGCGTGTTTTTAGAATGCCCAGAAAATGTACTATATCCCAGCAAAAGCGGCATATTTTTGACTTAATATTTACCCGCTACAGGGCTAAAAATGATGTTTTTGCATTTTGAAGAAAAGGTATTGTTTAATTCTTTTTTTAAATATACTAAATATTTTTCAAATGGAGAAAAAACCTTCAGGTTTTACCTAAAAAGATCTGTTGCATAGTAAAAAGTTCAATAAGTGGCTTGATATTTACTTTTAATAAATTGTGTTTTATTTTTAAAGTTTAAAAACGTTCTCCTGAAAAATCAAGTTTTTTGATTTATGACGTTCTTGAAAGGAGTGAGCGATATGTGTAGCTAATGTGAAGCTAATTCAAAATTTTAGTAGTATGTGAGATATTAAGTTTATTTCTGCAGATCTTATACCAATGGGTGGTATTCACACGCATAACAAAGACGTATTCAAGTGCAAGTCATTGACTGGGTAATGACATTTATAAGTATAAAATTACGCGCTTGTTATTGCCATCTTGTATAAATTAAGGCAACTTAATAACATCCATCTGAGTGAAGATGAGATATTTACGAGCTAAGTGCATCATCGTAATGCTCAAATTCCTTGCAGATATTGCACATCCGAACATAAATCCCACACTAATGGATAATTGCTGTATTTGTGGCACCATAATTGTGTCGCCTACTTTCAAAATCCGCCAGATCCATGTAATTCGATTTTACAAAAAAATGCAAAATTCTCCGGGTAACATTTATGTTTAAAAGATTTGTCTTTCTTTCGATAAAACATATGAAATAGAGAATTTTCCCATTTTTTTAGAATTTTTTTCAGTTTGTAAAAATAACACAGGACACAGACCGATAATGACGTCATTTTAATTTTTGACCTATCCCCGCTCTCTGATTGGCCGATATGAGTCAGAAGGCAAGTTTCATGAATATAGCAGAATGTGAAATACAACGCTGTTTTTAAGCATTTTTTAGCAGGATTTTCAAGTATTTAAAGATTTTAAATTATAAAACCCACAATTGGCATTCCGATACGGTATTTATTCTAAAATTGGATCTGACGGATTTTGAAAGTAGGCGACACAATTATGCCATCATGCTCCTGCGAGTGCAATCTTCTGTATGCAGATATCATTGTTTGTACTCCATTTATAAACAGCACATTTTAATTTCTAGACGTCACCTCCCTCAACGTTCGTTTTTTGTTGTTGTAGTTGTTTGTTTGTTTTGTTTTTTTTAAATTTTTTTATTTTATATTATATGAAACATTTATTTGTTAATTATCCATGTAAATACATTTTTTCTTTAAAAGGAATAACCCACACAGCCTCTATTTTTAGAAGCTTGTCTGCAGGTAGGATATTAAGGATACTATACAATAAAATAACAACCATGTATTTTTTTTCCACATTTATTTTACTAGACCAACAGACTGGTGTGAGGCTAGACAACATTTTATGTTAAATACACATCAAGGCAGGAGTTGAAAACCATGATTTTATATAATTTTCTGATAAAATTGAATTAAATTGAATTAGTTTATGTATTGTATTATAAATATAATAACATGTAAGTTATGGTAAAGGTTTTAAATTCATTTTATGAGAAAATTATATAAAACCATGGTTTTCAACTCCTGCCTTGTTGTGTATATAACATAGATTTTTGTTTAGCCTCAAACCAGTCTGATGATGTCGGTTACGACAAAACCCGGTTACTGGTCAAATAAAATTCATGTGGAAAAAGTACAAAGTAGTTATTTTATTATATAAAGTGCAGTTCCACCAAGAAATGTCAGTACAAAACTTAAATCTAATATTAAGAATAGGGAATGAAAATATGACAATTTATAACTACGTATATAAAGTAATCACTTAAGTCAACCCTATACTACGTTATAAGGTCTGAATCTGACACCTGCAATGTATATTTATAAATCATTCGTAAGGTAACAATTCGTAGGATCATTTTCTAATTGATTTTTGAAAAATTTAAAACCATGATCAAATTTGTAGCTGTTAGAAGTTATGACGAAGAAGAGTTCCAATGACGTAAGAGATGATCAGAACATTAAATTGGCAGCTGGGTGAATGGAAGCTAAGAGAATTCTGAACACGGTCGTAAATTTAGTTCTCGTAAAACAACAAACCACATGGCCATCCAACTACGAATAAAATACTTTCCCGATGTCTCACAGATCTCATTTTACTATCCATTGGAAGATTCACCTCTTCTTCTTTTTATCATGTCGTTACACGTTGAAGATTGGCAATAGGAATCAAGTGATCGCTTTATACACGTGTATCATTCTACTCATAATTGACCACTACTCTTCTCGAATTTCGGAACTTGCGTATATCCTTAAATTGATAAGTTCATGTGAGTTTTCGGCATCATCTATGGCTGAGTTGAGTGCCCTTTTTATTTAGCAGAGACCTTTATGAAATGTATGGAAGATTCTTCCTGAATTATTTTACATACTAGGAGATTAGAAAACGATTACATAATTGTTATTATACATATTTGTAATTTTTTATTATTATGATTATAATTTAACCATTAAATTTATTCATAATATTTTGAGGGTTTAAATCACTCAAAATATAAGGGAAAAAACATATATTTACATACTGAAAGATTACCTAAACATTTATTTAAAAATATATCACATTCGTAAGCAATCAGGGGTGGGATTCCAAATGGTACCTAGTTAACACTTTTCGCCGTAGTGTAGATAACTTTAACTCTACTTCGATTCGATAAAAAAACAAATACAATTAATATTTCAGTTCCATTGAATTATTGACATCAGTGATCGACAACCGTTTCAAGATGGTAATGTCGTTAGAAAAAAAAAAACAATACACCATGTATAATAGTTGATGCGTCTTTTTCTGTATTGTCCGCCTCCGTAGTGTAATGGTCAGCACGCTCGGCTACCGTTCTGGAGGTCCCGGGTTCGATTCCCAAGGGGGGTAAAATAAATATAAGTGATATTTTCACTGTCATATTTATTCAATATTACCCTAGACTGGTACCTGAAGCGGAGGGCTGATCACCTTTCCTTCATGTGTAAAAACGATCAAGATAACACTGCGTTTATATGATGCAGTGCCCTATGCACCATTGGGGTGCGGATAAGGGTTTTATTTTTATTTTCTGTATTACACAGTGATGGGATTCAAAATTTTCAGAAACCGGTTCGCCCTTTAGGTTATACCCCACCCCTCCCCCCCCTATAAAATAATAGTTTTTACATTTATTCATTTATTTGTTTTTTATTCTGCAACTGAGAATGCTCCAAATGCTGAAGTGTATTTCTTTCACGATATTCTTTTTACTGCAATAACTTAACTGAATTTTCCAATATTTTTTTTCATCTTACCAATATTTTTTTCTCTTCGTGAGGTTCAAATATTTTTACAACGTGGTGGACAGCGTGCTCCGATACATGATCTCAATCGGAATATTGTGTGACAACAAAGGGTTAAGGACCGGTTCGGCGTATTCTAAATTTTTAGGCACCGTTTCTAGCGAACCGGTGCGAACCGGCTGAATCCCACCACTGGTATTACCCGTATTCGTAAGCCGGATATGTATGTAGTATACAGCTGATATAAAGACAGTTCGGCTGTCCAAATTTAAAACACAGTAAAGGACATTTTTTGTAGTAGTTTTTTTTTGCATTTTTGGACTAAGTAGAGTCTACTTAGTCCATAAATGCAAAAAAAAACCTACTACAAAAAAATGTCCCTTACTGTGTTTTAAATTTGGACAGCCGAGTTGTACTCATAATATCGTAAGTAAAGTAATTTTTTCTTCTTCTGGAAAGTAATTAAATTTACCACTGTATCTTCAAATTAGAAGTAAATTGTGTTTGAATCATCAATACCAACAATAAAAAAAAATCAAATAAAAAACTGGGCTCGTCCGGGATTTGAACCCGGGACCTCTCGCACCCAAAGCGAGAATCATACCCCTAGACCAACGAGCCGATTGAAGAAGCACCAGCAGATCGCTGTTACAATAAAAACATGCGCGTCGGCGTGCGCTGACGTACAGGTTTTACTTTCACCTGACAGTGACGTCACAGATTAATACATAACTGGATCTATACGTGTGTGGCAATATAAATGGTTAAAATTCGTCGCGTACATCGTCTGGCTCGTTGGTCTAGGGGTATGATTTTCGCTTAGGGTGCGAGAGGTCCCGGGTTCAAATCCCGGACGAGCCCAAATATATTTTTAAAGTTTTTTAAAGAGTGTTGCGTAATTCTTAAAATTCGTAAGTATATAAGGCTTTCGATTTCAAGGCTGAGAAAAGAAAATTATTTCAGTGAAATCGAAAAGAAAAAGTTGTGTTAGGCCTTAATTAAAACCTACCTAATATGCAAAATAAAAATTTAAAACAATTCGTGTCGCTTTCTTGTAATCATGTTTGAAGCGACATCTTTTGATATTTTTCATAAGTTACTTGATGTACAATACATACGAAAACATAATATTCTTGTAAAATTAATAACAAGGCAAGATGTACATAGGTATACTTTAAAATTAAGGATGTTGTACATTTATCGTCATTGTTTTGCTGTTTTTTGCTTATTATTTCTTATGCCGGCGGAAAATTTTATAATTTTACAAATTTTCAAGCCATTTTACCTGGTAAAAATTAATTTTTTAAGTTAGAGGTATTATCGCATTTGTACTTTTTTGTTTTTGCAAACGAAATATATAATATATGTTTATATATAAGTATTATATATCTATGTGTGTGTGTGTATATATATATATATATATATATATATATATATATATATATATATATATATATATATATATATATATATATATATATATATATATATATATATATATATATATATATATATATATATATATATATATATATATATATATATATATATATATATATATATATATATATATATATATATATATATATATATATATATATATATATATATATATATATATATATATATATATTTATATATATATATATATATATATATATATATATATATATATATATATATATATAAATAAACATATACATGTATAATATATACACACATATATAACTTGCACAGATAAAGTTTTGAATATTACCTATTTATTTGAATACAGGTTTTTCTCTTCAAATTTGATGTTTTACAAAACAATTTGGACATTGTATTGTAATGTATAAAAAGTTGGAGTTGGAGGAAAAATATTCAAATTAGTACTGATGATTCAAAGTGTATTGAAAAACTTGTCTATAAACTTCAGTAAACATCACGCGCACAGACTATGACAGCGAATCGCGCAGGCTTGCCAACTTGACTAACGCACTTGCTAGCCTTAAGAATGTGGGCAGGTATTCATACTTACGGTATATGTAGTACTAATATGAATATATTAAAAAAAAAACTTTTTATAAAATACAAAATAACGTCTAATTTGTTTTATAAAACGTCCAATTTAATTTTGTATACGTCCAATTTGATTTGTATCTCGTCCAATTTGAAGTATAAACCCTTGTCACTTATATATTATTTTGGAAAACCCAGATAAAACCCTCAGACGAAACGCCTAAATGTTTCACAATATCCCGAATGCCTTGGTGCAGTTAGATGCGTTTTCGACGTCATTAAAATGTTATTTACATTTGTAGTAAGTACGTTTACGTTAAATTTGCTAGTAAGTGCTAACAACGTATTGAATTTCTAATTATGAACGTTTAATTGAATAACACGAGTGTTTGAAATATTACAATGTGAATCCACACCCGTCAGTTATATTTAAACCTGAGGTTAAACAAAGGTTTAGAGCAGGGTTGGCAAAATTTTGAAATGCTTTTAAAAAGGGAATTTTATTTTATTTTTAACTTGTTTAAATAATCAGTAATTTTTTCTCACTAACCATCGCAGGTCAAGTAGAGAGAATGGAACGCCGCACTCTGTATTTGGAAATGTTATCTTCTTCTACATTAATGCATCTTTTCATTTTCCTCTACTCCTATTTCAAACTGCATTCGCCTTATAAATATATATGTTTTCTTTTTGTCTTCACTCATTTTTTGTACAAATGTAAATTTAACTAATTTACCACTTAGCCGCTTTCCCGGCTAAGTGGTAAATTAGTTAGACAGAGAGAATTTAACACTACACCAGTCTATCTTTGCAAGCGATCTTCGCCTATTCCACATTCACGCACTTCCTCATTCATACAAGCCGATTATTTCGACTCCTGACCATTATTAATTATTCCACTTTCAAGTACTTGAAAAATATGATCATGCCCAGTTTTCTTTGGTCTTTCTCTACTTTTATTTATAACAACATCTGCCACATATATTTACATATATTTACTTACCCGTTCGTTCCTTACTCATTGGTTTCATATCGCTTACTCCTTTCAAGAACGTCATAAATCAAAAATCGTCAATTTTCAGTTGTGCATGTTTTCGGAACGCTTAGAAAATGTACTATATCCCAGCAAAAGAGGCATATTTTTAACTTGATATTTACCCGCTACAGGGCAGAAAGTGATGTTTTTGCATTTTAAAGAAAATGTTTTGTTTAATTATATTTTTAAAAATACTAAATATTTTTCAAATGGAGAAATA
Organism: Brachycentrus maculatus; assembly: GCF_059751285.1. Lineage (NCBI taxonomy): Eukaryota > Metazoa > Arthropoda > Insecta > Trichoptera > Brachycentridae > Brachycentrus > Brachycentrus maculatus. The sequence goes on along the minus strand of NW_028281061.1, from coordinate 141,060 downwards.
ACCTCCAGGTTTTACCTAAAAAGATCTGTTGCAAAGTAAAAAGTTCAGTAAGTAGCTTGATATTTATTTTTAATACATTGTATTATATTTTGAAACCTTAAAAACTTTCTCCTGAAAAATCAAGTTTTTTGATTTATAACGTTCTTGAAAGGAGTGAGCGATATGTCTAAACCATCTCAATACACCTTTCTTAATTTAATCAATAATTCTTATCTCAGACTTGCATTCCTTCTTTATTTTACCATTCGAACATCTATCATACATTATTTTATCCCCACATTCATCCGAGAGATCATTTAAGTATACATTTATCCTTTTATTGCGAAATCCATGCTTTTTCTTATGTTAAATCTGTTTTTCTACTAAAATGAGATTTTTATCTAGTAATTATTATTATCTTGCATTCTTTCCTTATTTCACCATTCAAACATCTATCAGAATTATTTTAGACCCCATTTGTCTGAGAGATTGCATTTTAGTCTACTTCCATCCTTCTTCTTTTGTGTCGGGTTGGGGTCCCGTGGTTAGTGTCGCGGACTCTTAAGTCAGAGTTTCTCGGTTCGAACCCACTCTACCACAATTTGATACCTTCTTCTAATTTATTATTAGATTAAAACCAATATTTTTAGCTTTTCCACTTTTTTATTTGACAGGCGACCGGGTTTCGTCGTTACCGACATCATCAGACTGGTGAGAGGCTATACAAATTGTTATGCTATGTATAAAAGAAGGCAGGAGTTGATAACCATGATTTGATATAATTTTATGAGAAATTAATTTAATTTTAGTGAATTTAAGTATTGTATGATATTTTAAATAATTTTTATAAAGGTTTTTTTTGTACCTTTATAAAAAATATTTAAAATATCATACAATACTTAAATTCACTAAAATTAAATTAATTTCTCATAAAATTATATCAAATCATGGTTATCAACTCCTACCTTCTTTTATATATAGCATAACAATTTGTATAGCCTCTCACCAGTCTGATGATGTCGGTAACGACGAAACCCGGTCGCTGGTCAAATAAAAAAGTGGAAAAGCTAAAAATATTGGTTTTAATCTAATAATAAATTAAAAATGCAATTCCATCACGAAGTGTCAGTGGATAATATAAACCTTCTTCAAATACTGAGCCGCTTAGAAATAGTAATAAACCCATGCTTGTTCTTATGTTAAATCCGTTATTCTACTAAAATGAGATTTTTATGTTGTAATTACTGTCATTTACTGTCATGTTGTAATTTTTGTCCGTCTCTGTGTGTAATTGTGTAATACTACGGAGTACGCTCGGCTACCGTTCTGGAGGTCCCGGATTCGATTTCCAGGGGGGTCAAATAAATAAATATAAGTGATTTTTTCACTCTAATATTTATTCCATATTACTCTGGACTGGTACCTGAAGCGGAGGGCTGACCACCTTTCCTTCATGTATTAACGATCAAGATAACACTGCGTTTGTATGATGCAGTGCCCTATGTACCATTGGGGTGCGGATAAGGGTTTAAATAAAAAAATACTGTCAACCCTGCTACATAGCCGTCTGCAGTCTAATACAAAGCAATGCTCAGAATTTTAATTGTCTGAATAAATTTCACTTTAATTGAGGTACAAATTAATTTACAGTCAAAGGCTTTTGAAATACCTCTCTACTCATAACTTCAGGCTATAATTAACATGTTGCTGCTCATTCAGCAGCTCGCAGAGTACCTTCTCTAATTAGACGCGGGACTTGTGCAGCCGAATTGTTGTAGCGAATTTATTACAATACCTTTAAAAATTAAATTAAGCCCTTACTCGCAAACATCAACCTATAAAAAAAGACATAATATGCTTATCTTTATTTATAATTTTATTAAAGGTTAATTACCCAAATATTTTAAGCATAAAATAGTTAAACAAAAATTTTCATGAACATTATACTAGAAATAAGGATAAAATAAGAGAAAAATAAAAACACTTTGTTTTTTGATGCACTCACATTTTTACTAACAACCAACTAGCTTAGGCAACAACCTGTTGCCCTCTTCAGGGTTTAATTTATAAAAGTCTTTATATTTCTCAAAATAATATATCAATATGATCCACAAAGTAAATGCTTTCAATATTCAAAACATAAAATAAGCCATTTTTGAAAAAATGTGTAAGTAATCTGTTAATGTGTAAGGGTTTGTAAATGTATAATGAGATGCCTGAATGTATGAAGAATGAAAAACGTCTGAAAGAATTTTAAAATCTGTCTGAGAAAAAATATGATGAATTCTTATTTGAACGCTTGAGACTAGCTTGAGTAGATCTCTTAATTGCCTTAATTTTAAGGCAATTAAAAAAAAAACATTTTTACCATTTTATGATTATATTGCAAAGCCAGACCAAGAAAAAAACCATAAATTAAAAAAAATATATGAACTCGTAATTTAAAAATAACCATTTCCTATTATTTTTGGAAATAAAAAGACTTTGTTCTTTGATCCACTCACATTTTTACTAAAAACCAACTAGTTTCGGCAACAACCTGTTGCCCTCTTCGGGGTTTATTTTATGACTTCAATATACAAAATATAACTTCTTTCTGTTCAATAAAATTCATTTACTTATCTACCCATATACTTACCTACTAATCGACAGTTTATCGTTTTCCGTGTTAAATGACTATTGAAATGTTGACTTGAAGAGACATCTGTTTAATATTACTCGAATCTTCGTGCAACGTCAAGAAACGTGTTTTTTTTGGTCCACAGAAGAATGTGTTGCTCGCTAGTACAAAACCTCACTCAATAAAAAACTACCTAGTGTATTTTATCGACAACCGAAGAAACGTATTGTTTATTTCATTTACAAATGTTTATTAATCGCAATGTATAGGAAGATAAAATTTAAAATATTCATTTATTTAAAAAAATCTATTTTCTGTTAGGTGAAATTCTGCAAATTCTGAATAATTATTATTATATAGACATCTTGTATGCTCTTCCAATTTTAGTATAAATCAGACTTGATAAAGAAGCGGTTAGGTTCGAATCCTTTAGACATTATAATTAAGTTATAATAAAACATTAATTCTTCTTCTTCTAACCCTTATTTGCACCTAATGGTGCATAGGGAACTGCATCGCATAGAAGCAGTGTTATCTTGATCGTTAAATACACGAAGGAAAGGCACAATATACGATAAATCGCAACATAATTTTCCTCAAACCCTGGTAACATTTGACGTGATTGAATTTTTCGCTTAAAATATCATTATTGTATTGCCATTATAATATACTCAATATTATTAATATTTAAAGAATTTTCTTTGTGGTTAGTCATTTTTACTTATTTATATAATATTTCTTATTTATTTTATATTTCAAACATTTTTTTACAAAAATGATAGTAATATTAGTATAAAACCACTCACCGAGTAGTTCACGGTAAATGGTTGTATACAAATATTACTAAAAAAATTGTAAAAAAATAATATGTAAAAAATGTTTCGCTTAACGAGTAAGATTCTGGAACGATTTATACTCGCTATGAGAGGTTCCACTGTTTTATAAAATAAATCTTGAAATACCTGTGCCATCTTTAAATCCCAACGTGATTGCGATAAACAAATATAGGTCAAAGGTCGTTCGTTACAGTCGGCCATATTGTTAATGGCGGGATGGCAGCCGTTGATTGGTTGGCTCAGTTTAGAGATTTCGTTTTTAAATTTACGGCGGCTGTATCATTCATCCACTTTAATTTATCAAAGTAGAGTTTTATAAATAAATTGCATTGGAATTCGGCGCTTGAAATCGTCAATCTATTTTTGCAACTCCCGACCAATTTGATTGATTAGCGAAAAATTATTTATGTTATTAACCCCTGCGCTGCCAATACTATATTTTTTCGATACAAATCGTATTTTTTATCTTATTTTATTTTATTTAACTTACAAGTCATTTTCACTTATTTTTTTGCAGAGGATTCCAACAATCTGTGTTTGATTTAAAAATTAATACATAAATTAATCAGTTATAGCAAATAAAAATCTAGCAGCGGAAGCTAAACTGGCAGTGCACAACGGAGTCCTGGTTCCAACTCTAATGTATGGAAGTGAAACATGGAGTTGGCAAAAGAAGGCTGAAAGTAGACTAAATGCAGTCGAAATGCGATCTCTCAGAAGAATGTGCGACAAAACTATGTATGATAGATGTGCGAATAGTGAAATAAGGAAGGAATGCAAAGCTGAGATAAGCATTATCGATAAAATTAAGAAAGGTGTGTTGAGATGGTTTGGACATGTAGAACGAATGAGTGAGGAAAGAACGGTAAAACAAATTTATGAGGCGAATGTTAGCGGGAAAAGAAACAGAGGAAGACCGAGAAAAACATGGCACGATCAGGTATGCCAAATACTTGAAAGTGGTCAGGTTAGGAGTCGTAACAATCGGCGGGTATGTATGAGGAGATGCATGAACGTGGAAGAGGCGAAGAATGTTTGCAAGGACAGAGTGGTGTGGCGCTGTATTCTCTCTGCCTGCCCCTGCGGTGAAGCGGCGTGATGGTTAGTTAGTTAGTTAGTTAGTTAAATTAAGATGGAGTTCAACAAGCTAAATTATTTATTGATTCGGCATTAACTTTGTGGAATGACATGTTTTATTTATCTCTCCAGAAGATGAAAACATCTGTAAGTTTTCGAAACTAGTGGTATATATAAATAAAACTCATCAAGTGATATATTCAAGTGTTTAATTTTTAAAAAATCTACAAATTAAACGCCAAATCAATAAATACTCGTAAAAGTTGTACTTAATTTTTGAGTAAATTATCTTAGAGTGAAGAGAAACGTTTTATATTCTTTCATACGTCTAAAGCCAAGAAACTGGGTTAACCTATAAACGTCAATACTGGAATACCTGCAAATTATGGCGGGAATGTCGTTCCAGAAATAGTAGCCAGCTAGATGAATGATTGGTCGAAAACGGGGAGATGGTTTGGGTATGCGAATCGAAGGAGCGAGGAAAGAATAGTAAAACAAATTTATGGGGAGAATGTATTTGTAAATAAAAGCAAAGAAAGACCGAAGAGAACTTGATCAAGGAAAATTTTTAAATACTAAAATTGGTCGGGTTATGTTAAAAATATGTTAAAAAAGTCAGATTTATTCGGTTCGACCCCCTCTACCACAATTTGATACCTATGAGCTGCTTAGGCTCACAGGAAAAGAATGAAATTGAAGTATTTTTGTAAATAATAAACACAAAAATACTTCTTTTTTTACATTTTGAGTGTGTCCAAATATTTGCTCACAAAATCTAGATTATCTCCAATTACAGGAGTTATTTTCAAATTATTTTTTGACATCTCATCAAAGTTGAAGATCTTCTTCATCTTTGATGAGATGTCAAAAAATTATACTTCTTTTTTCAATTAAAAAAAAATCTTATACAAATGTTTTATTTTAATATTCTAATCGCAATATTATAACACAAATTTCAATACTAGTTTTATCTTATTTCAAAAGGTTAGCGCGCTAAGCATCTGCTTTTAAAGGGTTGTCCATAGGTAGGATAGGAAGATAAATATGAAAAACACATCACAAATATCCAGAGCAATTAAAATTAAATCTTTTTTGAATTTATTTTGCAATCAGCGAGAAGCAAACCCGCGATGCCAGTTTCGAGGTCGAGCGTCTTCAAATTTTGATATAAGGGAAGAATGCATGGGTGAGCTAAGCATTATCGATACAATTAAGAAAGGTGGGTTGAGATGGTTTGGGCATGTGAATCGAATGAGCGAAGAAAGAAGAGTAAAATAAATTTATGAAGCAAATGTGGTTGGTAATAAAAACAGAGGAAGACTTAGGAAAACATGGTATAATTAAGTATATCAAATACTTAAAGGGGGTCAGGTTGCAATAATCAGCAAGGAGATGAATGTGGAAGAAAACTGTTTGCAGAGGTTGATTGTGATACGTTCTTTTCTCTCTGCCTACCCCCGCGGTGATACAGAGTGTGGGTTAGTTAGTTTAAAATAAAATATAATCCGTGATTTTATTTAAAAAAATAACTACTCCATAAGAAGACAACAAATAAACGACTGCGAAAAAGGAATTCTTCTAAAAGTTATTTTATTACGATACGTAAATCATATGAATGGTATATATACGTAGAAGGGCCAATTTTAGAAGTCAGTGTGGAATGTATCCATGGTATTTTGTGTAGCCAGCCGTCTAATAAAACGTGAAATTTCCATGTCCCGTCAGCAGAGATTAATGGGAATTTTCGCAAAAGGAAAACCCATCATTGAATCCTTTTTTGGTCTGCTTCGATACAGTATTGACATTTCTGTTCGCCGAATTTGCCTTTTGAAATGTGATATTTGACATTCTTTATTGCATTGAATAGAGAATAATTTATTTAGGCCCAATATACGAAAGAATTTAAATTAATTTTCTTTAAACCCAGGTAACATTGAACGTAATAAAATGATTTGCTTAAAATACCGTTCTTGTACTGAAAAAATAAGTTTTGCTTCGACATAAAATATTTGTTTTGAAAAGAAAATCATGTATTTTTTGCAATATAATATATTTAAAAAAGTCAAATTTACGAGGATGCGTTATCGAGTTCATAACAGCCATCTATGATTGCATAAAAAAAGGTTTTATTTAGCAGAGACCCTTTTATTTTATCCGGGGTTTGAATCTTGCATACAAATAAAACGGTATCTACTAAGTAAAAGCTTTCTCAATCCAACACAGATGGCTGTTGCAAACTGATATGCACTGCGCCATCAAATTGATAATATATCTAGGAGTACAAAAATTTGAGAAGTGTGGTTGATAACCATGGGTTGTGTGCACATGATAAAAGTGATCACGTAACCAGCCCATGACGGGACATGAGCCCTGGAAATACCCAGGCTTTTATATTTATATATTATTTTTTGACATCTCATCAAAGATGAAGAAGAACATGGAAGTCTGGGCATTTACGGGGCTGACGACCGTTATAGGCTGGTGATCACTTTGCACACGTGTAACATTCGCCAATTCCACCCATTATTGACAACCACACTACTCAAATTCTTGGAAGTTTTATATATACGAACCAATTAAGAAACCTAGTTCTTGAATCACTAGAACTTCACTAGAGACATCTGTTGGTGAGATGTAAAGAAGCTTTTTTAATAAGCAGAAACTCTTATATTAGTATGTGAGATCCGAATCCTGGATTATATATATTATTATAATCCTGGATCTCACATACATAATGTAATATAATTGGAGATAATCCAGATTTTGTGAACAAGTATTTAGGCACACTCAAAATGTTGAAAATTTTATATATTTTTTTCTATACATGTAGATGTCAAAAAACGTAAAAATGAATTTTAATTTTCAACTATATTTTTCTAACAAAAAAACATTCTAATGTTAATAATATCCTTGTTTTTTTCGTATTTCAAAATTAATGCCTTATTGATTATACGTATGTTTTTAATACATTCAGGAAGAATTTTTAAAGTCTCTAAAATAAGGCTATTTAAAAGTTATATGAATTTATGATATTTTGCCTAGCAGTTAAAAAAAATGGCGAAAGAATAGACTATTCCGACCGACAACTTTTTATTTGGGAAACTTTCACATCGTTTAAAGATTTTAACAAACTTTTAATTAAGAAAATTGTTATTTCGAATCAGATTGAAAATACTTTATGGAGCTTCGTTATAAATTTAAACATTTTCTCATTAGCAATTCATGATTGGATGTTACTCCATTTCAATACAAGTAAGTAAAACGTATTTTCACATCTCGGAAACTTTATAACAAGCATATTTGAAATGTGTTTTGTTGACCTTACAGCAAAAGGGTTAAAACAATTTCTAATTAAAGAAATGTATGGATAACATATAACGCTAGAAAGCTAAAACAAAATATAATATTTTGTCAAATTATACCGAATGGGTAGGCAGAGAGAATAGAACGCCACACCACTCGGTCTTCGAAAACATTCTTTGCCTCTTGCATACATACCTGCCGATTATTTCGACTCCTACCCTGACCACCTTCAAGTATTTGACAAACCTGATCGTGCCAATTTTTTTTCGTGTCAAGAATATTTTTTTTATATATTATGTGAAGGTCCTCGCCAAAAGCTACATTTCCAATATTGCACAAAAATTCTTTAAATGCAAATTGTAATATTTATTGCATTCTATAAAAATCTTAATTAATGTTGCGAATTCTGTGCTAAATCTTGTGTTAAACCAATTTGAAATCATTAAATCGCACCGAAACGTAACAACTTTACAAGCTAGAATTCCTGGTTACTAAAAATCATTTATAATGGAAATGTAACGTTTTGGTGAGGACCTTTCACATATCGCTCACTCGTCAAGTTCAAGAACGTCATAAATCAAAAATCGTCCATTTTCAGTTGTGCATGATTTCGGAATGCCCAGAAAATGTACTATAACGTCATAAATGCAAAATAGTCATATTTTTAACTTAATGTTTACCCGCTACAGGGCAGAAAATGTTGTTTTTGCATTTTGAAGAAAATGTATTGTTTAATTATTTTTAAAAATAAACTAGTTATTTTTCAAATGGAGAAAAAACCTTCAGGTTTAACCTTAAAAGATCTGTTGCATAGTAAAAAGTTCAATAAGAGGCTTGATATTTATTTTTAATAAATTGTATTACTTTTTTAAACTTTAAAAACGTTCTTCTGAAGTTTTTTTTTTATTTATGACATTCTTGAAAGGAGTGAGTGATATGCACATGTAGAATTTTGTATGTAATAGGATAATTTGGGATTAACATGTCAACAATGCATAAAACAAATGGGCAAATTTACCTACTCCACTTGCACTGGCACTGGTCAAAGAGAAATATTACTTAATGCTTCATGTTCAATAAAGTGGTGACCGAAATAGTAAGAGAGTGTGTGGTCGCCACATTAACCCAGATCCTTAATACAAGTACAAATTTGCAAAACAAACGAAGAAATCAATTAAACCGTGGTGCCTTTATCGATTTTACCGAAATAAACTGTCTACAAAACGTATATCAGCAATCAAATGATATTTATTTTTGTTGTTGTTGAAAAACATTTGTTTTGGGATTTGTTGAGTGTTTTGAAGACACAAAGGAATACGCTTGCATATTATGTATGTTTAAATCGGAAGAAGAATTTGATTTTAAACAAAGTTATGGGTTTTTGAATACTTACAAATTTCTGAATGACAAAAGTATTTTTTGAGCGGTGATTGTGTTAAGGCCCAGATCTCAAGCGTTCAAATCAGAATGAGTAGAGCCGGCTCGACGTGTCCTTACGTTCGATTTTTTTTAAGAATTAAGTTTGGATATTTTTTTGTTTTTTAGAATATTTTTAAATATATTTTTATATATTTTTTAAAATTCCTTTGTTTTTAAAAACTCTTTTCTTTTCGAAATCCTATAATTATTTACAAGAAAAATGGATTTTTTCCATACAAAAACGACGTTTTAAGAGAAAAACATATGTTTAAAAAATATATAATGTATAATATAAAATGTTAAGCGAATGTAGAGAAAATAAATTTGCGATTTAAGAAATACTTGAAATAAGTAGTGGAATATTGATTTAATCAATGGCCCACTACTTATTTTTTTAAACCCAGATAACACATAACCTAGGAAATTCTTAAGGCTGAGAAATCGAACGTTCAAATTCAGAATGAGGACCAATGCACTAGGGGCAGGATGTATATTCGCACGCATTTTTTTTAGAATGTTTATTGGAATTGAACTCGGACTGGAAAAAAAAATTGTTGAATTTTTTAAACTTATTGCCTTTGATAGCTGATTTCTTTTCAAAACCATATATTTATTTCGAAGAAAAACTAATTTTGTCATGTGAAATCGATATTTTAAACAAAAAACTCAATTACGTCAAATGTTACCTGAGCTTAATGAAAATAATGTTGCGATTTATTGTATATTGGGCCTACACATTCAAAAAGCCTATAAATAGAAATTTGCACAAATTTGTCCTAAAAATAACACTGAATAATATTAACTCGCAAATTTAATGTTTACTAACTCTGAAATTAGGTGAAAAGGCCAATTAAATTCAACGTTTCTATTTTCGACACTTAAAATAAATTCTTATACCTTAACGACTTGAGACACGTCGGTGAAAACGGCCCTTCGACTCATCTTTAAGTGTTTACAGCCTGAAAACTTCCGAACTTATATTGCTCCATCAAAATGGGGAACGGTAATTGTATTACTCATCGGAATATTAATGGTCGTCTTCTTTCTTCTTCCGTAAAACGTCAATTACCGAGCCGGTCCCGAGATGGATGCCTCAGTGTCAGGTCTCATGTTAGTCTGGGAGAATTATGATGAGGATTTTTAAAACTTTATGAAAATAAGTTTTCTGATGGAATTTGACACACTGGGTTGGGTCCTTGGTATCACTCACTCCTTTCAACAACGTCATATATAAAAAAAACTTGATTTTTCAGGAGATGGTTACTAAAGTTTTAAAAAAATGTATTAAAAATAAATATCAAGCCACATTTGAACATTTTACTGTGCAACAGATCTCATTAAGTTTTATCTACATTTGAAAGATATTTAATATATTTAAAAAAATAATTCAACAATACCTTTTCTTCCAAATGCAAAAACAACACTTTCTGCCCTGTGGCGGGTAAATATTAAGTTTAAAACATGCCGCTTTTGATGGGATATAATACATTTTCTCGGCATTCCGAAAACATGCACAATTAAAAATTGACGATTTTTGATATATGACGTTGTTGAAAGGAGTGAGCGATATGATGACTAGTGTATTGTATAAACTAGGGAAAACCGTACAGAGTGCAGTTGTGAGAGTACTTTATTTAATTACTTTTATTTTTTTTCGATTTTGAGTATTCCATACTTTTATTTTGTTATTTAATAAATAATAAAATAGACAAAAAAAGTCCCGATAAACTGCTAATGAAACAGTTTGTCATCGGAGTATTAAAGTAATCGTAATGATTATTTAAATAATTCAATTCAAGTATGAACAATGAAAACAATAATATATTTGTTATATTATACATTCTCTGCATTTTAATACACATGCACATATATATATATATATATATATATATATATATATATATATATATATATATATGTGTATTTTTATATTGTATATATATATATATATATATATATATATATATATATATATATATATATATATATATATATATATATATATATGTATATATATATATATTTATATATATATATATATATATATATATATATATATATATATATATATATATATATATATATATATATATATATATATATATATATATATATATATATATATATATATATATATATATATATATATATATATATATATATATATATATATATATATATATATATATATATATATATATATATATATATATATATATATATATATATATATATATATATATATATATATATATATATATATATATATATATATATATATATATATATATATATATTTATATATATATATATATATGTATATATATATATATATATGTATATATATATATGTATATATATATATATATATATATATATATATATATATATATATATATATATATATATATATATATATATATATATATATATATATATACAATGGGTGGCCAAATTATTAGGGACACTTGTACTTTTTGGTAATTTCGAAGTTTAAATGAATTTTGTGGTCAAATAAATTCGTTGTAATTATTTTTTCAAATGTATTTTTGTTGCTGGTATCATTATTATTATTTTGAAGATGTGGCAATACTGTGAAATATCAAAAAAGTAAGGTCTTTTCTCATTTGGATGTTGATTAGTGAAAAATGGTATTGGTGTGAGCTCAGTTAATATTTTTTCAAACCATTTTTCTGTAAGTTTTTTAAGTTCAAGACCATAAAAACGTAAGTGTTGTTTAACAATTTATTTGTTTTGCTAATTCAACAAGTTAATTTCAAATAATTTTTAATTAAAATTCAATTTAGTTTGAACTGAACCATAATATTCGCAATTTAAGTATGGGCAAGTCTTCAAACATATCTCTAAGAAAATTTAGGGAAGTTATAACCTGACTACTTCATTCCACATATTTCCAGAGAGAAATAGCAGCACTTACAGATGTTTCGAAGTCAGGAGTCCATCGGATACAAAAAAAAATGATAAAAATCTGCCTCTGGAATCAGCCCGCTTCGGAAAAAAAGGCAGAAAAAGGATCAAAACTCAGCGTGGTGCCCATAAAATCAGGGACATATATTTCCAAAATCGTAAAATGTCTGTTGATTGTCTAATTATTGTTAATTTTTGTTGATAAACGATGAAGGAATTAACGTCTTCAAAAGGACAGTTCAGAGACGGTTAGTTGAAGTAAATCTAATGGGTCGACGTCCAACCAAAAAACTACGCCTGACTGAGGCATGAGGAAAAAACGACTCCTATGGGCCAAAGAACACCGGAATGTAACTGTTTCGGACTGAATTCGAATATTTATGGCTTGTATTCGTATAATAAATTAAGAAGATAAAAAATATATGTATTTTTGCAATTATGGTAATACATTACAGGTCTGCTTCTTGGACAAGTCAACATTTAAAATTTTGGTGGAAAAAACTTCATTTTTCCGACGTGGCCCAGGAGAAAAATTCCACCCAGACTGCCTTGTGGAGATAGTTAAAAACACCCTGTTAGCATAATTTTGTGGTCCGTAATCTCATTTAAGGGTATGGGATGCCTCTTTATCATGGAAGGGACCATGAGGCAAGACCAGTACCAGCGAGTACTGAAAAGTCGACTCCAGCCGAGGCTCAAGAATGGTTCCCTGGCGATGAAGAGTATGTGTTAATGCATGACTCGGTACTGTGTCATAAAGCCAAGAGTGTTATCACATTCTTGGCTGAAAAAAACTTCTGTGTTTTGCCTTACCCGGGGAATAAGCTGGATATGAACCCCATTGAAAACCTTTGGGAACTAACGAAACGTGAGATTGCTAAAGAAGTCATCACCACCAAGCGGCAAATGATAGAAACTCTTATCAGAGTATGGCATAATAACCCTTATCTCTGGCACAATGCAAAAATCTGCATTGAAAAGTATGCCCTGACGTTTGGAGGTTGTAATCGCAGCAAAGAGTGTTATTACTAAAAATTAAGATTTTTTCGAAATTGTTGAATAATCACTTTTTATGATAAAAATAAATTGGTATTATTAAATCCATGATAATAAAGTTTCTAAATTCTAAATATAGCACCCCATTCAATAAAAAAATGTTCAAAAAACCAAATTATTTGCTCATTAAATTCATTTAATAATGAAAATTACAGGAAATTCGAAGTGTCCCTAATAATATGGCCACCCACTGTATATATATATATATATATATATATATATATATATATATATATATATATATATATATATATATATATATATATATATATATATATATATATATATATATATACAGTGGGTGGCCATATTATTAGGGACACTTCGAGTTTCCTGTAATTTTCATTATTAAATGAATTTAATGAGCAAATAATTAATTTTTTTGAATATTTTTTTATTGATTGGGGTGCTTTAATTAGAATTAAGAAACTGTATTATCATGGATTTAAAAATACCAATTTATTTTTATCATAAAAAGTGATTATTCTACAATTTCAAAAAATCTTAATTTTTAGTAATAACACTCTTTGCTGCGATTACAACCTCCAAACGTCAGGGCATACTTTTTAATGCAGATTTTTGCATTGTGCCAGAGATTAGGGTTATTATGCCATACTCTGATAAGAGTTTCTATCATTTGCCGCTTGGTGGTGATGACTTCTTTAGCAATCTCACGTTTCGTTAGTTCCCAAAGGTTTTCAATGGGGTTCATATCAAACTAATTCCCCGGGTAAGGCAAAACACAGAGGTTTTTTTCAGCCAGGAATGTGATAACACTCCTGACTTTATGACACGATACCGAATCATGCATTAACACATACTCTTCATCGCCAGGGAACCATTCTTGAGCCTCGGCTGGAGTCGACTTTTCAGTACTCGCTGGTACTGGTCTTGCCTTATGGTCCCTTCCATGATAAAGAGGCATCCCATACCCTTAAATGAGATCACGAACCACAACATTATGCTAACAGGGTGTTTTTAACCCTCTCCACAAGGCAGTCTGGGTGGAATTTTTCTCCTGGGCCACGTCGGACAAATGAAGTTTTTCCCACCAAAATTTTAAATGTTGACTCGTCCAAGAAGCTGACCTATAATGTATTACCATAATTGCAAAAATACATATATTTTTATCTTCTTAATTTATTATATGAATACAAGTCATAAATACTCGATTCCAGTCCAAAACAGTCATATTCCGGTGTTCTTTGGCCTATAGGAGTCGTTTTTTCTTCATGCCTCAGTCAGGCGTAGTTTTTTGGTTGGACGTCGACCCATTAGATTTACTTCAACTAACCGTCTCTCAACTATCCTTTTGGATAGGTTGATTCCTTCATCGTTTATCAACAGAAATCAACAATAATTAGACAATCAACAGACTTTTTACGATTTTGGAAATAGATGTCCCTGATTTTATGGGCACCACGCGGAATTGTGATGCTTTTTCTGCCTTTTTTTCCGACTCGGGCTAATTCTAGACGCAGGTTTTTATCAATTTTTCTTTGTACCCGATGGACTCCTGACTTCAAAACATCTGCAAGTGCTGCTATTTCTCTCTGGAAATATGTGGAATGAAGTAGTAAGGTTATAACTTCCCTACATTTTCTCGGAGATATGTTTGAAGACTTGCCCATACTTAAATTGAGAATATTATGGTTCAGTTCAATTTAAATTGAATTTTATTTAAAAATTAATTGAAATTAACTTATTGAATTAGCAAAACTAATAAATTATTAAACAACACTTACGTTTTTATGGTCTTGAACTCAAAAAACTTACACAAAAATGGTTTAAGAAAATATTAACTGAGCTCACACTAATATCATTTTTCACTAATCAACATTCAAATGAAAATAAACTTACTTATTTGATATTTCACAGTATTGATACATCTTCTTAACAATAATTATGATACCAGCAACAAAAACACAAAAGAAAAAATAATTATAATTAATTAATTTGACCAAAAAATTCATTTAAACTTGAAAATTACAAAAAAGTACAAGTGTCCCTAATAATTTGGCCACCCACTGTATATATATATATATATATATATATATATATATATATATATATATATATATATATATATATATATATATATATATATATATATATATATATATATGTATATATATATATATGTATATGTATATATATATATATATATATATATATATATATATATATATATATATATATATATATATATATATATATATATATATATATATATATATATATATATATATATATATATATACTTATACTTAACTTCACATGCGGTGTTTGATAATGAAACGGAATGTATCGAAACACTTGTCACAATAGATTTTAAGAAATATGGGTATTTACCAAGTAAAACTTAAATAAAAAAAACTAGTGTTTTTCTTAACCTAATATTTCCAATAAATTATTATGACGTTAATAACAATTCAAATTGAATATCGTAATATTAATTGCGAGAAGATGAACGTCTGAACTTTATTACTTAATTGGAAAACTTTTTCAATGAAATCAAATTCAGGCTTTGAAGAAAATGATGTCTTGATAATTAATTCGAATTCGTATATTAATGATCATTTATTTCGAAAAGTTTATAAATTATACGACTTTATTTTTCGTAAAAAAAAAATATGGCAGACTTTCTTGGAAATACGATAATTATATTTTAATTAAAACCCAGGTTATTGAATATAATCAACTCTCAATTTTTTTAATCCTAAAGTTTTGTATGTATAATATTAAAATATATTTGTCTGGCAAAGACAATGTCGTATCAGAATGAATTTTTCACAGGTCCATCAGACGCAAACATCTAAATTAACGCATTTTTATAGTATCGTAGAACGGGGCTACTTGAACTTTGACGTGTTACTTGAGCCCAGTACAAAAAAAAATTAAATCTGTATTTGGTCTACAATAATGAACGTATCGTGACAATATGTCAGGGAAACAATAATCATGTCGATACGTTCATAAGTGTAGACCAAATACAGATCTAATTTTTTTTTGTAATGGGCTCAAGTAACTCAAAGTAGCCCCGTTCTACGGTCCCTTTTTGATACTAATACAAAGTATATTTCATTAATATTTTGTAATAAATGACTGAATATAAAAACATTTTAAGTTTAATTTTTTTTAATTGAAGAAGTTACATTTTAGAAAATATAATTTAACACAATTTCTTTACTTAATACAATCTTATAATTTTAGTTGCGCTGAGACTCTCCAAAAAAGGGACTGAGCTCTTGTGAGGGAGACTTTTTTCATCTTTTTTTATAGCATTTCAAAAATATTACTAGGGAACATACATTTTTATTTATACTAAGTATGGTCAACGCCTTTGAATAGGTCGCCTCGGGAATCGATTACATACTTCATAATTATTATTCGGTATCATCTTCTCAAATTTATTTATGTTATTTTGAACACAATGATTTTGTTGAAAATTTGGGTATGACGACGGTCCATCAGGGTTTTCTATTGTATGCTAAATCGCCAATTATGCGCGGTTTGCGGCTTTGTAAAAACGCATACATAATAACGAGTCAGTTTATTCACATCGATTTTAAATGAAGGTTCATATGCGACGTTGAGAACTAAAAATAAGATATTATTAGATTAAAACCAATATTTTTAGTTTTTCCACTTTATTTTTATTTGACCAGCGACCGGGTTTCGTCGTTACCGACATAATCAGACTGGTCACCATCATCGACATCATTAGACATCACCAGTCTGATGATGTCGGTAACGACGAAACCCGGTCGCTGGTCAAATAAAAAGAAAGTGGAAAAGCTAAAAATATTGGTTTTAATCTAATAATATATTAAAAATGCAATTCCATCACGAAGTGTCAGTGGATAATATAAATCTAGTAAAAGTAAGATATTAAAAAAAAACAAGATTAAATATTTCTTCTATTCGGTATTGAATTATTTATTTTTTATTTTTCAGTAATTTTAACTTTGACAAAATATATCGTTTAATGGTTTCAAAATTCCAATGTCAATTGATTCCAAGTCCAATAATGATAATTATGCAAAATTAAGATCATTATTATGACTTTTCCTCTTACTTGAAAAATGCCCATTAAGCATACGTTTTGCATAGTCTAACAACGTATGCGATGTCAAAAAAAAAAAAAAAAAAACTCTTATTGGAGATAAGTCCGCCTCCGTAGTGTAATGGTCATCACGCTCGGCTACCGTTCTGGAGGTCCCGGGTTCGATTCCCAGGGGGGGTTAGTAAACATAAGTGATTTTTTTCACTGATTTATTCAATATTACCCTGGACTGGTACCTGAAGCGGAGGGCTGATCACCTTTCTTTCATGTATAAACGATCAAGATAACACTGTGTTTATATGAAACAGTGCCCTATGCACCATTGGGGTGCGAATAAGGGTTTTATTATTATTATTATTATTATTGGAGAAAATTCTGATTTATGACCAAGTATTTGGACAAAATGTTGTTAATACATTAACTGGACAAATTAATATCTATACACAAAATGAAAATGATATTTTCTGGCGTTTTATCGTGTATGTGAATATAAATGCGGAATTCGGACCTCACATATAAATGAAAGAGTTTCTGATCAACAAAAAAGCTTCTTTCATCTTACCATAGATGTCTTTAGTAAAATTCTAGTGATTCAAGCACTATGTTTCGAAATTGACCAATAAGTATATAAAAAAAGTTCCAAGAATTTGAGTACCTAGTGTGGTTGTCAATCATGGGTAGAATTGGTGAATGTTACACCCGTAAATGCCTTCTCTAAATGCTTTTCTGTAAAAGGCTTCTATATTCTTCTTCATCTATGTTGAGATGTCAAAAAAATGACAACTATGGTACTATACAGTTTACCCGATATATTTTTTAAACATTCTGTTACAAATTGTTGGTTAAAAAACCCAATTTTGTACTGAGATAGCTACCATACATACCTCAGCTATTCTAGCTAGCCTATTTTATTGTAGGACACAGTTCCACGGGGTAATGTTACCAGTTGTGGATGCGGGCATTAACATTTTTCACTGTAATCCCCCCTAAGTCACCGAAACACGGGCCGAAGGTGATAAATCCGTATCCACAAGTGTCCCTCCTCCCATTGTTTCGGCATTAAGGTCGCGGTATCTGTCGCACAGAGACGTGGATTTATTCACAACAAAAAAACATCGCCCGGGTTCCGCTTGTTATGTTGGCAACACTTATTGTGTTGCGGGTGATAATGCATAAATCTCCACGGGATCCTCTCGCCCGGGCTGACTAATTGAATCGGGCATCGCACTGTGGGAAATTTTAATACATTTCGGTCATATTTTAAATTATATATTATTATAATGAACAAAAAAAGGATAAATAATTGTGTTTTTATTATTTACAAAAATACTTCAATTTCATACTATTTCTATGAGCCTAAGCAACTCATTATTAGAAATAGAGATTGATTGAAACAAAGCTTTTTTTGTTGTATTTTCGTAAAAAGTTTTGTAAAATCTTTTGTTTATTAGTTATATCACAAATTAAAATTATATATGATCTCATTTGGGCTCAATCAAGGATTTTACACTTCTTGGCATCTATTATACAAGGTTTTGGCACGTGGATGTCATTTTTTGTCTCGAAACCATACCTGAATAATGGACAAAATGAGCTTTTTCACCGTAATGAAATTAATTTTAGAGAGCCGATTCTTACAGATTACCGATATATTTTAATTAGGTTTATTTCTGGCAAAATTCTTAACATATCGGCCAATGATTCCACCTGCCCATAAAGCACACCAAACAGTGACTTTTAATGGATGTAAAGGCGTATTGTCAAAGGGTTCTGGGTTTTATCCACTCTAAATTCGGCAGTTCTGCTGACTGACATATTGTCTATTTAACCTAAAATGCGCCTCATCAGTAAACAAAAGTTTGCGTTGAAAAAGAGAATCACGCTGAATATTGTTTTCGGTCCATTCACCGAACCTACAACGCCCATAATGGTCATTCAGTCTATTCACGGTGAAATGTCAAAACGTACTGACAACAAATCAACTGTCAACTTTCAAATTGAAAGTCTATAGAAACAATGGTGCCAGATTAAAAAACAAACCTTTAAAAAATAACCTATATTTTGATGTAAGTCCACGATTTTTTTATAACTGCCCTCTGTGAAATGCTTCGTTAAGATTGTATTTAATGTATTCAAGAGATGTAAAATATACAAATTTAACACTCTAATTTACTTTCAGGTATAGAATAGATTATATTACATTCAAACTAAATTGATATCATATAAAGTAATGCAAGTTTAACCTTTCCCTTCTGGTTTTAAAATAAAACGCGCGTCCTGGTGTTGGGTAGTCACTACACAATAAAAAATTAGCGATTTAAATCGGAAAAATACGGACATTCGTAGCTACTTCCCTAACTAATTATAAATGAAGTAAAAATTATTATAATGTAGATTTATTTGCTGAAAACGTTAAAAAACCATCTGGCAAAACTCACGAAACAAGCGTAGGTCCACTCTTGTCGGAAGCCCAAAATCTACTGCCGCTAAGCCAGAGAACATTGAACTTTGAGTTCCTCACGCTTGCACAGTGCAAGTATGCAAGAGTGAGATCGGTTTGCGTACACTCTTCTCGCAAATTTGTTTCCGATGTTCACAAAATACCTCCGATGTACCCGATTAATTCTGATTTTAATAAATATCATTTTTTAAATCAATGCGTAAATATGTTTTGGACGAATACCTAAAATCTTAGCCGTGTATTAATTATATTTATAGAAATATTATACTTATTAGAAGCAATGTGTATAAGGTAAACAACACCGGGAAGAGAAGGTTAAAGAAAATAATATTTGCGACACGAAAATCGGCAGAAAAGCTTGAAAATAATTATATTGGAAATAAAGAATTCGATAACCCCTGGAGCTGTGAAAAACACAAATGGAGTTATCGAATCTGACGCGGATCGTATAAAGGAAATATGGCGTGATCATTTCCACGGGGTCTTGAATCGCCCTCCTCCACCAATCATCCTCGATATTCCCTCGGAGGCTGCGTCAAGCATTCCGCGGGCAGTCGCCATACCTGATGGTCCACCGACACAGGCAGAAATTATAGCTGCCGTGTCGAAATTGAAAAATGGGACTGCCCCTGGTGTTGATGGTATCCACCCGGAATTCTTGAAATGCAGCGTTACTGGCATTATTGGCCCTTTACACCAATTAATGTCCAGTGTGTGGGAAGAAGAGCGATGCCCTAGAGACTGGGTAAATGGGGAGATTACCGTGTTACATAAGAAGGGTGATCCACTCAACTGTGACAACTACCGCGGCATTACGCTACTCAGCGTACCTGGGAAGGTGCTTGCCCACGTAATCTTGCAGAGAATCCGAGCCCCCATTATGCAGGTGCTCAGAGAAAACCAGGCAGGGTTTCTGCCTGGCAGGTCCTGTGCGGATCAAATCCATAATATTCGCCACATTCTACAGCAGAGCCAGGAATTTAACAGTTCTCTGGCGATGTGTTTTGTAGATTATGAGAAAGCGTTTGATAGTCCGCACAGGCCCACACTCTGGAAAGTACTGGAAGCTTATGGGGTGCCTGCGAAATTAGTGGAGCTAATTAAGTCCCTTCACCTCAATAGTGAATGCCGTATGAGAGTTGACGATGTTGTCACGGATTGGTTTGGGGTCTCTACCGGAGTCAGACAAGGCTGCGTCCTTGCGCCGTTTCTCTTCATCATCCTCATGGATTTCATTATTCGAAAGTCATTACCATCTGACCGAGGTATAACCATCTCCCCCTCCCGGAAACTCTGCGACCTAGAGTACGCAGATGATGCTGTTTTAATTGATGACTCCGTCGAGGGTCTTCAATTAATCGTCGACAGGGTAAATAGGTACTCAACGCACATGGGGCTAACAATAAATGTTGCAAAAACCCATGTGTTGTGCAACAGCTCATGCCTAGATGCCCAACAACCCTTGATGTTGAGTAACCAGCGCATCGAAAGGGTCGAGAGTTTCAAGTACTTGGGAGTGTACGCGACTGAAAATGGCAGCCTTCAAAAGGAACTGGGAGTGCGATTAGGACTCGCAGGGTCCGCATTTAACAGTATGAAGGCTGTCTGGAGATCGGATTTATACTCGGTGAAGACCAAATGCCGCCTATACAATGCCTGCATTGCTCCTGTTCTCTTATACGGCTGTGAAACATGGCACCTTACAAGGGCCCAGAGCAGCCGTGTACTAAGCTTTGAGAACAGGTGTCTGCGGAGAATTTTAGGCGTGCGGTGGTTTGACTTTGTGAGGAATGAAGAGATAAGGCGTAGGACGCAGCAAATCTTGGTCACAACTGTCGTCAAGAAAAGGCGATTCAGTTGGCTTGGCCATGTACTCCGCATGCCTCCTGAGAGCCTTAATCAAGCTTGCCTCTTTTACAAGGCATCAGGTTCGCGCCGCCCAGGACGACCACTGCTGACAATTCGTCGGCAGTTCTCGTCAGAACTTCGGGACGCGGATCTGACTTGGGAGGATGCAAGGGAGCTGGCAGCCGACAGAAAAGCCTGGAGACAGTTTGTGGACTCCATATGCTCCACCTAGGGAGCGGATATGGTTTATTATTATAAATAATGTATGGATCCTTCATGTAAAGTTTCGGATTACCATGTGTTATCTGATATTCTTTACGGAAGTAATCAATACGTGTTACACGTGAAAACAGGGTTTCTTCATTGATATATTTCACACATGCTACAAATAATAATTAAATTGAGATGAAATTTTTAACACTCGTTGACA
Organism: Brachycentrus maculatus; assembly: GCF_059751285.1. Lineage (NCBI taxonomy): Eukaryota > Metazoa > Arthropoda > Insecta > Trichoptera > Brachycentridae > Brachycentrus > Brachycentrus maculatus. Next base: position 119,037 of record NW_028281061.1, on the reverse strand, counting down.
CATTGACGTTACAGAGCGAGAGAAAGATGAATATACTAAACTATTTTGAGTCTAATACAATTGATAGTTTTTTTGAGAATAGATGAGCATTATTTTAGTAAATTATCTTTAAACAGTGTTGTTTAATAATTTGAACTGAAAATCTATCAAGAAATATTTTTTTTATTAAAAAAAACTAATATTTTCAGGCTGGAAAGATTTTTAAATATATATATATATATATATATATATATATATATATATATATATATATATATATATATATATATATATATATATATATGTATATATATATATATATATATATATATATATATATATATATATATACATATATATATATATATATATATATTTATATATATATATATATATATATATATATATATATATATATATATATATATATATATATATATATATATACGTATATATATATATATATATATATATATATATATATATATATATATATATATATATATACATATATATACATATATACATATATATATATATATATATATATATATATACATATATATACATATATACATATATATATATATATATATACATATATATACATATATACATATATATATATATATATATATACATATATATACATATATACATATGTATATGTATATGTATATATATGTATATATATGTATATGTATATATATGTATATATATATATATGTATATATATATATATATATATATGTATATATATGTATATTTATGTATATATATATATATTTATGTATATATATATATATATATATATATATATATATATATATATATATATATATATATATATATATACAGAGCTTTTTTTTAGACAAAAAAGGTCCCGGAACTCACTTCATGCCAAGCTTGTTACAAAAAAATATATTTTCAAATATCATTTCAATATTCATTACAATACCATATTTTATCATTTTGACGAATTATATAAATACAGATCATAATTACGTATGTAAAAACATTGTTTCGTCTACTTGATTAATAATTAATAGTTATGGTAAACTTATTTATATTGCGTCGTTAGCGCGTTTTCTTTACACTGCGATTCCAACCGTTACAACGTTTACAAAATGACCACCACACACTTATACCTTGGAGATATACAATTTTCATATTAACGCCGCCGACGACAAGCAGTGGTGAACTTAAAATGTTTTATAACATTAATTCGACATTATTACAAAGGATTAAAGTTAAGATCAAGGATAAGAAATACTTAATTTCGTTAAGCTGGCCGAGGGTATAAATATTTATTTAAATAAAAAGACGAAAGCGGTACTTGTTTGGTATTTATTAATCATTTGAATATTTAAGCCAGGAAAGAATGCTAGAGATTCCTTCAAATAGAATAAACCCGTAGCTTAAAATAGAAATTCCGATGGGGTTTATTGAAAAATTGTTGAACTGAAAAATAAATTGAGTTATATCTACGGCAAGATAAAAGTGAGTCATGAGTTATCCATATATGTACATAGATAAAGAGCCAATGCACACTCACTCCTTTCAACAACGTCATATCGCTCACTACTCTCAAGAATGTCATAAATCAAATTCGTCAATTTTCAGATCTACGTGTTTTTGGAATGCCCAGAAAATGTACTATATCCCAGCAAAAGTGGCATATTTTTAACTTAATATACACCCGCTACAGGGCAGAAAGTGTTGTTTTTCAATTTTGAAGAAAAGGTATTGTTTAATTATTTTTTTTTAAAAATACTAAATATTTTTGAAATGGAGAAAAAACCTTCAGGTTTTACCTAAAAAGATCTGCTGCATAGTAAAAAGTTCAATAAGTGGCTTGATATTCATTTTTAATACATTGTATAACATTTTTAAACATTAAAAACATTCTCCTGAAAGATCAAGTTTTTTGATTTATGACGTTCTTGAAAAGAGTGAGTGATATATCAAAAATCGTCAGTCAAAAAAATTTCAGTTGTGCATGAAAGATTGATAAAGATATAGAAAGGAGATTGAATGTTATGAACAATGTGAATGGTGCATTGAAATCATTTTTAGCAAATAAAAACCTATCAGCGAAAGTTAAACCGATAGTACACAAGTACACAAGAATTCTGGTTCCAACCCGCAAAGAAGAATGTAGTTGTACCAATAATGTATGGAAGTGAAGAATCGAGTTGGCAAAAGAAGAAGTTGTCGATGATTTTTTCATGTTTGCTACCATCAAACTTCAATAAAACATCACTTTTGACTTCAAATATAATAAATTTAGGCGATTATCTGAGAACTTTATTTTTCCGGATTTTTAATCGTTCATTTTTACATGTGTATTGACTACACAGCCCTCGAACGCACGGATTTTTGGCGCAGCAAGGGGAAGGTTAATGAAAATCAATTTCCGATAAATATTTTAAATTTTTTAACAACTAGCTCCCACCTATCATATATATAGTGGTATATCGTGGTATTATACTCACCCAGATAGTTGTTGGAGTGGTGCATCTCGGTGACGTTGATCCGGCACGCGCCCTGCGGGATGGTGGTGAGCAGCGTGTAGCCGAGCGGCATCTGGGGTCTCGTGAACAGGCCCGACACGAGGCGCGAGCCGCACGCCGTCTGCCCGGGCGGCACGGGGCCCCAAGACGACACCACGCCGTCCAATCCCACGGCCTGGAAATAATAACACGATCCATCAAATAAACTACTACTACTACTAACATCACGCCGTTTCATCGCAAGGGTAGGCAGAGACGATGGAACGCCACACTCTTCTGTCCTGATATACACCACTCGCCTCTTTCACATCCATACATCTGGTCATACATGCCCTCCGATTACACAGACTTTTGATACTGCTAGATTTTAGGTTCTGATTGATCTGATCGTGCCAAGTCTTTTTCGTTCTACCTCGTTCTGTTTTCCCTCTCACATTCGCCACATATATTTTCTTAGTCATTCTCTCGTTATCCATAAATAACCATAAATAAAAAAATTTACAAGCAGTAAAATATTGTTATTTTCACTTATATAATATATCACGACGTTTCATGTCGTCGTTGTCATTAAAAAAAAAACCTTTGCGACAAAATTATTACATTCAACATTCCAAGTCCCCTATGTAGAAACCATTAAAAAAAACAGCAATTCTTCAACTATTAAAGAGTGATATATGTATGTACATATTTATATAAATTTGAATCTAGAAAAAGTTCAACTATGAAAGATCCCAAGACGATTTTAAATAGCTACTGATAACAACATTTTGAGTGTGTTCAAATACTTCACAAATCTGGATTATCTCCAATCAAGGGAGTATTTTCTTTTCATCTCACCAATAGATGTTTCTTGTGAAGTTCTAGTGATTTAAGTACAATGTTTCAAAATTGGTTCATATATATAGAACGTCCAAGAATTTGAGTAGTGTGGTCTTCAATAATGTCAATAATGGGTAGAATTGGTGAATGTTACACGTGTGTAATGTGATCTTTTAACCAGCCTATGACGGTCGTCAGCCCCGTAAATGCCCAGACTTCCATATTCTTCTTCATCTTTGATGAGATTTCAAAAAATAATATGAGCTACTGATAAGACTAGGTAACTAAGTAAACATGACGCCGCTTCGCTGCAGGAGTAGACAGGGAGAATAGAACGCCATACCAATCTGTGTTTCCAAACAATCTTCTTCAATTCTTCAATCAATCGCCCGATGATGAAATGGTTATTCCGAAACCGGTAGACATGACGTTGCAGTAGTTTTAAGTGATATTACACAAAGTGAACGATGAATGATTAGAAGCGTGTTATATTACCATACCATTAAGTTAATAATGTTTTTAATATAAGAAATAGCTCTTTAATACTTGGTTTGTTTTTTTCAAGACGTGATCTTACTATATGCCGTTGTCCTAAAACATACATATATTGATGTATATTTTGAATATACGTACCTTCGATTGAAATACGCATCGTGAATGGGTCTTTCAAATACAAATAAACGTACCTATGATTAAAATACGCATCGTCAATGGGTCCCTCAAATACAAATATATGTTTCAATTTGAGGTAAATTATTTGAGGGGGCATTTCTTCGTTAATGCTAATGGATCGATAATTAAGGCGGTGGCGGTGGGTTAAATAGCTTAATAATTAATTTAGCATTTACAATTTATTCTAAAGACCTATTGGAGTGGACTCTTAACGATTATCTCATGAATAAACAATTTGCAACCGGATTATATGATTGTCGATTGATTTTGGAATCGAATTATTATTTTTTTAAAGAGAAATATTTGTGTTTTTATCATTTACAAAATTACTTAAATTTTCCATCATTTCTGTGAGCCTAAGCGGCTCGTTATTAAAAATAGGTGTCAAATTGTGGTCGAGTGCGTTTGCACCTAGAAACTTTGACTGAAGAGTCCGCGAAAGAAACTACTGGACCACAACTGGACACAAGTTTCGTTTTTAGAAACAATGATGAAAAAATATTCATCCTTCTGTTAGACTTAAATTTTGTATTGACATTTAATAGTGGAATTGCATTTTATAAAATAAAACAACAACTCTATAGTTTTCTTTATATTTCAACCATTAACTTTGTGATTTTCCATTTTATAATTAAAATGTAACTTTGTTTTTAAATCACAATAAATATTTTATTAAAACTTAATTATAGCCTCCGTCCGCCTCCGTAGTGTAATGGTCAGCATGCTCGGCTACCGTTCTGGAGGTTCCGGGTTCGATTCCCAGGGGGGTTTAATAAATATAAGTGATTTTTTCACTCTAATATTTATTCAATATTACACTGGACTGGTACCTGAAGCGGAGGGCTGATCACCTTTCCTTCATGTGTAAACGATCAAGATAACACTGCGTCTATATGACGCAGTGCCCTATGCACCATTGGGGTGCGGATAAGGGTTTTATTATTTTTATTATTATTATATTTTGGTTATTATACAGACCTGAATGATGGAAGTTTAACTTCTGAAACATGTAGTCTATAATAAAACTCATGTGGTAAAAGACAAGTGTTTTCTTTAATCATTTTCAAACTGTGTTTGAAAGTGATCGTGTATGTCCCGCATAAAATTGCTCACTCTAAATTATCATAAAATGGTTATCTATTAAACAACATTGATTACAATATGACGATGACAGGTAAATATTATTTACAGAATCATTATTACCAGTTTGGACCATTATTAATAAACATACATGTACGTCAAATTTGTATGCATAGAAATAAACTTGTTCCACCTACGTTCCGAAAATCCTGAATGTGATCGGTTTTTCATACTTCGTTTACTTAAAGCCAACCTGTTATGAAAATGTAGTATGTACTACCTTTTATGGAGAAAATCCAAATAAATAATTTAACGCTTTATTTCAAATCAAGCTATAATGACATTTTTAAAAGTTAAATGAATATATCAATTTCAATTGACGTATACATTAGATACTAAAAAATTGAAAGCATATACATTAAATACATACAAAAATCGAAAATACGCAAGAAGCTAAAGGTGTAGAAGAATCCCGCTTCGGAATACTCCTTCAGACACATGGAACAGATCAATATTAAATGAGATATTGTTCAACATAGCGGTAGCTCTTCCTACAGGCATAACCATCGGCAGGTTGGTTCTGTGTATAGAATATTGTTCTTACATATAAAATCAACTGCTTTCATGATTTGAGTAATACAAGTTATTTCTTATAATAACTTGACACTGGCTAGAACACTCTAGACGGGCGAAAAGTCATTAAAAAAAGAAGAAACAGAAGGTATTTCTTATTATTATTCCTGATTTATTTTGTTAATTTACGATGTGAATGTGGTTGGTATTAGAAGCAGATGAAGACCGAGGGAAACATGGCATGATCAAATATTTCAAATACTCAAAAGTGGTTAGACCAGGAGTTGGAATAATATGCGGGTACGTATGAGGAGATGTATGAATGTGGAAAAGGGGGAAGATTGTTTGCAAAGGCGGATCGGTGTGGCGTTCTACTCTCGCGTGATAGTTAGTTAGTTATTAATTAAGAATATGCGTATGATGAATGATGAATGACGTCTAGACCACCCAGACTTAAGGATTTCCATATTATTCTTCATCTATGTTGATACGTCAAAAAATCTAAAATAACTCCTAAGTAGAGAAACCTAGATTTGTGTAAAAGTATTTGGACCCACAGACAGGCACTGTTGCGTACTTAGGTAGACGCTCGACTGCGAAACTGGCGTCGTGGATTCGATTCCCGTCAATTGCAAAAAAAAAACAAGATACATTAACTTTCAATTGGTCATGGTTTTTGTGATGTGATTTTCACATTTTACCTTCCCTATCCTTAATATCCTACCGGCAGACAAGCCTCTAAAAAATGAGAAACTTTGCGCATTTTTTATTAAAAAAAAAAATGTTGTGAATACATGGATTTTTAAAGATATTCCTTTAATGAACCGAGTTGAAATACCTATAATTTACATTTTAAGGCACTAAACCTTCCTCACACCTTCGACTGTCCATTTCGAAATCATTTAGATGTGTATATGTGTCTAATACCGAGAAAGATATTAAGATTTTAATCAAATAACAATTAATTTTGTGAAATTCTTCGGCGCCCAAAAAAACAGGTTTAAACTTCGATTAACTTTCGATAATAACATTTTCGCATTTTAATATTTATCAATACACAATTTGTCAGTGTGTTTCAAAATCACGGACGCCATTCTTAATTCCTAATCAAATATTCCATTTGGTGAAACTGAAGGTGACACCAGATCTATGATTTGAAAACCTTATTTTTCAATCTGTTTCAAGGATTCACATATTTCATTAAAATTAAAATATTTTCAAAACTTATTTACAACATTTTGAGTATGTCCAAATCTTCTTCTTTGGTCTCAATCCTGCGGATTGGTTTGTAGCAACAGATGACATCTCTTTCGCCATTCTCGCCTATTTTCGGAAGTCCTCTTCAGCTCCTCATACGTCGAGCAGCCCATGACTTCGTATAAGTCGCTTAGGTATTCGCGGCGTGGGCGTCCTCTGGCGTTTATTCCCTCGATTGTTCCCTCTTTTATTTGGTGCAGGAAACCCTCTTGTCTTAGTACGTGGCCGATCCATTCAACGCGTCTTTTGGAGATAGTCGCGAGTAGGTGCTTCCTTTCCTTGATCAATCGTAGCACCTCGTCACAGGAGATGTGGTTTCTCCAGGATATCCCGAATACTTGTTCACAAATGTGGATTATCTCCAATTAGGAGTTATTTTTTACATTATTTGTAGACATCTCAACATATGTGTATGATCATCAATGCCAGAATGCAGATATTTTATTAAACCATAAAAAAAAATAGAACAAATTGTACGTAACGAGAGACACGATATCAATGTCGAACTGCAGTGTCAAGTATTCATAGTTGACCAATTTTGATGAACGATAAATACGAGAACATTGTTCTATTCGTAAGAAGCGCTAAGGTGTTAGGATTCTTCTTCTTCTGTTCGTGTCATGTCAGATCCCCCTGACGTCGCCTATGAATTGAGAGTAATTATAAACAGAACCTCTACGGTTCTGATCCCCGTCCAATCTCGTATATTCAGGAGCCAGGAGATTCGTCTTCTGTCCACACCTCGTCGATCCTCTATTTTGCCTTTTATGATTAGATAGATAGATCGTACTTCTCTCCTTTCATCACATGCCCCAGATAGGACACCTTCCGGACTTTGGTATCAGTTAGCAACTCTCAGTCTCCCTGCTTTTGTTATTTGGAGCATATTCACGTTGCTGACCATATCGGTCCATGGAATACGTAGCATTCTAAGATTTAGCCACATTTCTAACGCATCTAATCGGTTAATAGTGCTAATATTGAGGATCAACGATTCAACTCCGCATAGAAGTACTGACCAAACATAAAATATAATATTTTTTGGCATATTATTGTAAATTGTAATTGTGTTTGGTGAAAAATAAATAAATACCTTCATAAATAAAACGGCATTGTTTTTAACCACTTTTTTGTTGGTAGGTATGTTTTTTCTCCAACCGGTTTCGACGAGATTTTGTCATCATCTGGGTTTAACATGATGATGACAAGGTTCTTGTCGAAACCGGTTGGTAGAAAAAATGTACCAATAAAAAAGTCGTTAAAAACAAATTTGTTTTATTTTAAAAAGTTTGAAAAACGTGTCACAAAGTATTTGCGAAAAACATCCAAGAAAAAATAAATACCGACTCTCTCTTTTTGTGTTAGGATTATTATTCAGAAATTAGGAGGCAATTATCCACGTCTTGAAAAATCACCGTGTATTCTTTATCCAGGAGTTTTAAAGTAGACCACTCGTACTGAGAACAAAGACCTAAAATAAAGTTTCGAGGGGCCAAAGAGCTACACATGTCTTACGAGGCACAGTTTGGGATACACTGACTCACATATAGGACCAATTTGTTTACTGGGTTTTCGTGCCGAGTGAATCAATTAGAAATGCAATACCTGTCCAATTCCTCAGAAAACTATCACTCGTGATTATTGGCGCCACTTGTAATCGCTCACACAGACACACCTCTTTCGGCGGGTACCAACGGGGCATGCAGTAACCGACTAAGAAATTATCCAATTAAATTATTCACATAACCGTCAAACTAGCTGGCTTTATAATAACAGTCCGCCGATGTGTTTACTCGCGGATAACTCTATCACATTATCTGTCAGACCCTAAATCAAATTGATTCTTCAATTAATATAATTGAGGAAGTGAAAACAGATTAAACACTATTATTTATCACCACAATTTAATCAAAATGTAATATACATTATGCAAACATTCTTAACAAGTTTTTTTTCCAAATCGCTTTGATATCTTTTTGTCGATATGTAAAATGTAACGTTAGGAAAAATTCTTGGAATCGAAGATTAAGTGGCATTATCCGGTCTACAAAAAAAAAATCTGCGTTGGACATAATGTGTCGGTTTAAAATACATACTTTCTTACCTTTGTTCACACTCAATGGTGAAAAGGGCACTAAATCGCATTGTTTTTAGTCAATCTTGATAGTTATTAACATGAAGGTAAGATTATCAATTCTACGCTTCGGGTACCAGTCGAGGTTTATTTTTAAATGGTGAAATATTTGTGTAAGTATTATTTACAAAAATACTTCAATTTCACAGTATTTCTATGACCGTAAGCGGATCATTATTAAAAAAAAGCGGTATCAAATTGTGGTAGAATGGGTTCGAATCAAGAAACTTTGACTCAAGTGTCCGCGACACACACAGAAACACACACACACACACACACACACACACATAAATATATATATAAATATATATATATATATATATATATATATATATATATATATATATATATATATATATATATATATATATATATATATATATATATATATAATATATATAGTAACTTGTTCGGTATCAAATTGTGGTAGAATGGGTTCGAATCAAGAAACTTTGACTCAAGAGTCCGCGACACACACAGAAACACACACACACACACACACACATAAATATATATATAAATATATATATATATATATATATATATATATATATATATATATATATATATATATATATATATATATATATATATATATATATATATATATATATATATATATATATATATATATAAACTTGTTCGGTATACACATAGAACCTGTATTTCAATTGAAGTTTACCTGTAAGTTTAGACAAGGGGTTTGCAGTTAGTTAAGGGTAGTATTGGCGGAATAACATTATGGAAATCCGAACTGAAGTTAGGGGTGGTGTCAGAAGGCTTTCATTTAAAAGTTTCGGAAAGCTAAAGGTTTGCGGATTGCAGAGTTGTTTTTATTTAACGGTAATTAAAAAACGACGTAATTAAAAGATAAAATAAATAAAGGGATGTTTTTAACCTTCATAAAATATATATTTTTTATTTATTTATTGATTTGGCGTTTAATTTGTAGAACTCCATTATAATTTATGTATTAATTTTAAATCAAACACAGATTTTTTGAGTCTACTAAGTTTAAACTTAGTAGACTCAAAAAATCTGGGTTTTAAAATTAATACATATATATTTTTTGTTGTTAAAATGTTCCTATTTTTGCACACAAATGCTGGATTACCTCGCAAACCTGTTGTTATCGCGATCGCTTGATAAATCGAAATATATGAAGAAGATGTAAATAAAATCGGACTTTAGTTTTATTCTGACTTTTCTTGGTGGAACTGCTGTTATGTTATATAAAATAAAATAACAACCTTTAAGTTTTTTCCTTATTTATTTTAACTGACCAATGACCGGGTTCTTAGTTTTATTATTTTTTTAAAAACATTCACGACTTATATATTCTAACCCTTTATCCATTGGTGCATAGCGCACTGCATCGTATTATCGCAGTGTTTTCTTGATCGTTACTTAGGTACATGAAGGCAAGGCAATCATTCCTGCGCTTCAGGGCCAGTCCAGGGTAATATGAAATGAATATTAGAATGTAAAATCACTAATATTTATTTTCAACCCCCGTGGAAGTCAAACCCGAGACCCCCAGCACGGTAGCTAAACACGCTTACCATTACACCACGGAGGCAGACAAACGAATTATATTTATAATAATGATATCGCTCACTCCTTTCAAGTACGTCATTAATATAAAAAAACTTGATTTTTCAGCAGAACGTTTTTAAAGTTTAACAATATAATACAATGTATTAAAAATAAATATAAAGTTACTTATTTAACTTTTTACTGCGCAACAGATCTTATTAGGTAAAACATGAATGTTTTTTCTCCATTTGAAAAATATTTAGTATATTAAAAAAAATACTTAAACACTACCTTCTTCAAAATGCAAAAACAACACTTTCTGCCCTGTAGCGGGCAAATATTAAGTTAAAAATATGCCGCTTTTGTTGGGATATAGTACATTTCCTGGGCATTCCGAAAACATGCACAACTGAAAATTGTCGATTTTTGATATATGACGTTCTTGAAAGGAGTGAGCGATATATATATATATAACTCCTGCGATTCATTGAACTGGAACTTATGTAGGTCTTGTATAACGATAGAGGAATAATTCTTCTTGATACCGTCGGCGAACCAAATTTCCATTTGGCGAGTAATCTATGCAAACAACAATTACTTAGTTGGCGTAATGATTATGCAAATCGAGTCAGGTGATTTATTTCTTACTAACAATATATCTCGCTGTTAAGGCGGGAAATCGATAGCCCGCAACTTAATTTTCTTTAAAACCATGTAACATTTTACACAATTGATTTTTTGCCGTAAACACCGTTTTTGTTGTGGAAAATATGTTTTTCTTCGAGATATGGTTTTGAAAAAAAACAACGGAAAAATTGAAAAGTATGAAATTGGATTTTTTTTCGGTATAAATTTTCTAAAAAATAATTACATTTAAAAATAATAAATAACACGTGACTTTCCCGCGTTCTTTATTGTATATTTGAGAGTATCTACATCCTTTATATTAGTTCAAAGCACCATTATTGATTTAAATAACTTATCTTTAAAGTAAATAAATAAATATTTGAATTATTTATTTTGTACTATTATTATTTGGTACTTTTGCTGATTCAGCTGTTACGAGAAATATCTACAATTCATTTCATTCAAAATATTATATATTTATATATGTATGTATATATGTATGTATATATGTATATGTATATATATATGTATATATATATATATATATATATATATATATATATATATATATATATATATATATATATATATATATATATATATATATATATATATAAATATATATATATAAATATATATATATATATATATATATATATATATATATATATATATATATATATATATATATATATATATATATATATATATATATATATATATATATATATATATATATATATATATATATATATATCTCTTCGTTATAAACTCAAAAGTGATCTAACACTAGTGTTTTAATTTGTTTATTAAAATCATCATTTTATTCCTCAAAATAAATGCCAAATCCATTGATTGATTATTCCCAAAAAGTATATTTATACACGTATTATAAATAAGTGTATTGGGGCACACTCGCCTCAGAGATCGCATTTCGACTGCATCAGTCATCTCATCAACAAACCTTTTTTTAGTAATTAATCTAACTGCACGAATTTTAAAATTTCCACTAAACTTTGCAATATTTCTGATTGGATTTGTCTCGTGGTCGATTTAAACAACATAATCGTAATTTACAGTACTCACGATCTGACATGATTAGCGTTTCGTGATTCAGGCCAAATTACAAACTAGATCAATCACGCGTTCAATAGTAGTTGTATCGAGTGACGTTGTGTGGTTTAACCTGCTACTGAAGGATTGAACTGATATCGTTAATTTTTGACATCTTAACATAGTAAAAAAGAATAAGTCTGGGAATTCACAGAGCTTAAGATCTATCATTGGCTTGTTAAGTCTTTTTATTAATTTATTTGGCAGTCACTTTGGGGTAATGTCTTTCTATTTTTAAATTTATGTTTCATTATACTACTAATTCTTAAAAATTTTTGTGATGTATTTGTTTCGATGGATTCCGTATAGTTTCCAAACACCGTATTTCATTGACTGTAACATGGTGTTTGAAAATGACAAGGAATGCATCGATATACGTGTCACAATAGATTTTAAGAAACAGAGGTATTTTTTTTTCTTTATTTAAAATTCTTTTGCATTACATAAATTCAAAAACAAAAAATATTTATAAAAATAAAAATGAATACAAAAAAGATCCCACAAAGACATGGCCTGTGTGTGGGTATACAAAATAAATAGTCATAGTACAGGGTATAAGGGTATAGGTTTCTAAATATAATTAGTTAATACAAAATACAAATTTTATTTATCCATTTTTTATTTAAGTGAAACTATAATTAAATATGGTTTGATTACTTTACGAACGTGCAAAATTTACCCATTCTACCCATGATTAACAACCACACTACTAAATTTTTTGGAACTCCTACATATATCATTAATCTCGTGACACTGTACATGTGTCAGCCGTCTATGGTTGGATTAGGGAAGCTTTTATTTGGAGATCCTTTTATTTTGGTTGTATTCAAGATGCTAAGCCTGAAATATTTTTACATGCTGGGATACGCCTAAAAACATGATTTAAATTTTTTTACGCAGCTTTCAATTTGTGCAGTAATTTTTATTCAAAACATTTTCTCTTTTTCCTTAATTTAATAACAGTAAAGGGCTTCTCAGGTGAAATTTTCCAAAAAAATAATTATATATATATTTTATAAAATTATTTATATCTATAAAATATCAAAAATTAATATACTAAGAAAACAAATTATTACGAAGTATTAGCAAATTAAACTGAATTGATATAGCATTATTTTCAGATGTAAGGCATTTCCACCGTATCCGTATGCGAAGAAAAAAATTCTTATGTACGTGGTCCCTACTTCAAGAACAAAAAATACATGAAATTACTGTATAATAATTTTCAAATTAGCATGAAATCCATATCTGCACATTAGTTTGACTTATTTTGATTATGTATTTCATTAACTATCACATCGCTTCCCCGCATGGGTAGGTATAGCTAATCGAACGCCACACCAGTCAGTCTTTGCAAACAATCTTCGCCTCTTGCATATTTGTGTATCTCCTCATACATACCCGCCGATTATTCCGACTTCTGACCTGAACACTTTCAAATCTTTGAAATACTTGATCATACCAAGTTTTCCTGGACAAAAGTGCACATAATAGGGTAAAACCCCACGCCACGGACGCGTCATGAGTTTGAAAGTTAAATTTTAACGCCCAGTATGCTGGTATGATTTTCAAAAGGAAATATGCCAAAATTATAAATTTTCACGACCGGATAATATCGACGAGCAGCAATTAAGGGAGCATCTAAAGTAGGGGAGGCTCTGTACCAGGGATGGAGAACTAAGAATAAGCGTTATAAAATATCTTACACTCTTGAATTATTAGATATTATTGTTTTTATTTCAAGCTGGATCTCGCATAGAAAAATCATCATCAAATAAACAAAGAAAGATTTTCCACAAAAGGATAATACCGTTTCATTGTAAATCTGTTGCTTTTATTCAATTTATTTTTTTTTAAATATTTTTTTTAAAGTTTTGTACTGATATTTCTTGATGGATCTGCCATTTATAAAATAAAATAACAGCTTATTAGTTTTTTCACATTTTTATTTGACCAGTGAACAGGTTTCATCGTTACCGACGTCATCAGACTGGTGGGAGGCAAGAAGAAATTCTATTTTATACAATATATTTATCAATGCAGAGGTTGAAAACCACAATTTCATGAATTTTTCTGAAAAAAAAATATGTTTATTATATTAAAATACATTTATTAAGAATGATATAAAGTCGTAGTTTTTAACTCCTGACTTGTTGTGTTTAAAGTATAAAATTTTGTCTAGCCTCCCACTAGTCTGCTGATGTCTGCGACGATGAAACTGGTTAAACAAAATAAATATGGAAAAAACTATAAAGTTGTTGTTTTTTTATGCACACATAACTATTATTTTTACTATTATACATTACAAAAATATTTTACATTACTTTCAAATTGATATTTTATTATATTTTACTATTATTATACTTTTTTTAAAAAAAGTCATTAAAATTTTGACAACTTAACTTATGTGATCCGCAACATGGATTAAAAAAAATTATAATTGACCCACTTGCGAAAAAGGTTCGCCATCCCTGTTATATACAATATGGAACTTTGATAATATCCACCGCCCATAATCCTGAAACCGAAGTTATATATCGGGGATTACAGTCATCAACTTTTCCATTATGCACCTCGAACTTAGCTACGGCTTCCGTGAGCGAAACAAACGATTAACGAGGGAATTAAGACCCTTCCCTTTGTTGTATTCTCATAGAAATTGTTAGTGCAAATGCACTATTGAAGTTATAATTAACTTTAAATCAAAACTTAGTGATTTTGCCCATTAATGCTCTTTATGTTAAAATAATCCCATTCTATTCATAGCTGTCTTTTTTACAGCATTAATGCAAATTTTATATCATTTACCATAATAATAATAAAACCCTCATCCGCACCCCAATGATGCATAGGGCACTGCGTCATATAAACGCAGTGTAATCTTGATCGTTTACACATGAAGGAAAGGTGATCAGCCCTCCGCTTTAGGTACCAGTCCAGGGTAATATTGAATAAATATGACAGTGAAAAAATCACTTATATTTATTTTACCCCCCTTGGGAATAGAACCCGGGACCTTCAGAACGGTAGCCGAGCGAGCTGACCATTTCAATACGGAGGCGGGCCATATCGACAATATCATTTACCATATCAACTATTATATTTTACATATATATATATATATATATATATATATATATATATATATATATATATATATATATATATATATATATATATATATATATATATACATATATATATAAATATATATATATATATATATATATATATATATATATATATATATATATATATATATATATATATATACATATATAAATATATATATAAATATATATATATATATATATATATATATATATATATATATATATATATATATATATATATATATATATATATATATATATATATATATATATATATATATATATATAAATATATATATATATATATATATATATATATATATATATATATATATATATATATATATATATATATATATATATATATATATATATATATATATATATACATATATACGTATATATACATATATACATATAAACATATACATATATAATTTATTATTAGATTAAAACCAATATTTTTAGCTTTTCCACTTTTTTATTTGACCAGCGACCGGGTTTCGTCGTTACAGACATCATCAGACTGGTCTGATGATGTCTGTAACGACGAAACCCGGTCGCTGGTCAAATAAAAAAGTGGAAAAGCTAAAAATATTGGTTTTAATCTAATAATAAATTAAAAATGCAATTCCATCACGAAGTGTCAGTGGATAATATAAATATACATATATAAATATATATATATATATATATATATATATATATATATATATATATATATATATATATATATATATATATATATATATATATATTTATACATATATATTTATAAACATATATATATATATATATATAAATATATATATATATATATATATATATATATATATATATATATATATATATATATATATATATATATATATATATATATATATATATATATATATATATATATATATATACATATATACGTATATATACATATATACATATAAACATATACATATATAAATATATATATATATATAAATATATATATATATATATATATATATATATATATATATATATATATATATATATATATATATATATATATATATATATATATATATATATATATATATATATATATATATATATATATATATATTTATACATATATATTTATAAACATATATATATATATATATATATATATATATATATATATATATATATATATATATATATATATATATATATATATATAAATATATATATATATATATATATATATATATATATATATATATATATATATATATATATATATATATATATATATATATATATAAATATATATATATATATATATATATATATATATAAATATATATATATATATTTATATATATATATATATATATATATATATATATATATATATATATATATATATACATATATATATATATATATACATATATATATATATATACATATATATATATATATATATATATATATATATATATATATATATATATATATATATATATATATATATATATATATATATATATATATATATATATAAATATATATATATATATATATATATATATATATATATATATATATTTATATATATATGTATTTTTTTTATTGTTTATATTTGTACATAACAGTCAGTTGATGACATACACCAAATATCTCAAAATGTACAAAAATGTAGTTAGAGCACTTTACGTAGGGCACGTCGATATAATGCAAACGTAAACGTGACAATTTTATTTATTTTCCAGTATAAATGCAAGTTTATAGTAAAAAACATCACCTGGAATTTGGCTGGATTGAGTAATTACTTTATACACTTGTATTACATTTATTCTGCTCGTTCAAACTCTGATTCGCAGCATCATTTGTCAAAATTCCACATCTATCAAAATTCCAACTAGCGTACGAAAAAATCTTATTACAGTGCATACTTGCTATATATACTACTGGGAATATATTATAATATTAATTTTACATAATTTTTAATATTGACATTTTTATACTTTTAAATTAAACCCTTTGGGTATGTTTAAGGCGGAATGTAAATGACATTTCATAAACAATTATGGAATACTTCGTTATTTCTTTAAGTTTTTTTTTTGTGTGATCTCATTTCATTTCTTATAAGTGGTTATTTGATTTTCTTTTTGAGATGATTGTGAATAAAATAGACAAGTTCTGAGTCGGGTTCCATTAAAGTAGGATAAATCCTGACAAAAAATAAATCCAATACAATGTACACGATACCACATAACCCACAAATAGATAAACTTTAAAAAAAAACTTCTAAAACTGTGAAATATGCTAAGTATTAATAGTAAGCTTCCACCTACTCACTTAACTATGAATATTTCACAACTTTGAGCTTAATTCACATCCAATCCTGAAAATGACAAGGTGCTTATTGAAAGTTATTTGAGAAAAGTACCAAAATTAAAGTAGTATAAAACGAAATGTATTCTATTAAGATATATGAAATTATAACGAATTGATACATTGAATTGATATACTTATTTTAAAAAATCAGTGCTGTCCGGAACAGCTGACGTACTCTCAAATTACACGAGGCAGTGCAAAATAGTTAAAAGTCCTTTAAATAGTTTACTACAGGAGCATCACTAGACTATTTATATTTGTCTCATTTATTGATTCGGTAGTCACTTTATGGTAAAATCTATCTATTTTAAATAGAAATTTTACTAAGTAAATACCACATTTTCTTAAAATCCATAGTGACACGTGTTTTGGTGCATTCCACATCATTTTCAAACACCGTATACGGTGTTTGAAAATGATGCGGAATGCATCGAAACATATCGCTCAATCCTTTCAACAACGTCATATATCAAAAATCGCCAATTTTCAGTTGTGCATGTTTTAGGAATGTTCAGAAAATATACTACATCTTTAACATAATATTTACCCGCTACAGAGCAGAAAGTGTTATTTTTGGATTTTGAAGGAAATGTATTGTTTAAATATTTTTTTTAAATATACTAAATATCTTTTAAATGGAGAAAAAAAGGGTTTGCCTTAAAAGATCTGTTGCACAGTAAAAAGTTCAATGAGTGGCTTGATATTTATTTTTCATACATTTTAATATATTTTTAAACTTTAAAAACGATCTCCTGAAAAATCTAGTTTTTTGATATATGACGTTGTTGAAAAGAGTGAGCGATTTTTCATAATAGATTTAAAGATTTGATGGTATTTACTAGGTAAAACTTAAATTTAAAAACTGTTTTGTTGAATTCATCGTTTTATTTTATTGCAAAAAGTTGTTAAAAAATTATGTCCCGAATTTCGCGGTACCGTGTACGAAGGGAAGGAGTTGAAAGTTTTATGTCTCTTGGGACTAAATGGTCCATTTGTCTTGATAAAACTGTATTTACTTCTCAAAAATATTATGATATATTGAACGGATACCTTTCAACGCATAAAACCATTTTGCAGACCTTTATTTTAAGGAAAGTCTTAAGTATGGGTATTATCCTTGAATATACATTGGCATACGTTCCAGCAAAATTTAAGAAACAGGAATAAATCCGTGAAGCTGTGGAAATTTTAATCTTGAACTTCAAACTTGAATGTTTTGAAGACTTTGCCGGAAGCTGAAAAAATCATATTCACCATATTATATCTTAAGATAAAACATCTATCGTTTTTATACGAAAGAAGATGGGGTCTAAGCAAAGGTCAACGACGTGGCATTTAGTTGGCGTAAGTGATCATTTTATACAATTGTGTAATATTTACAATTTTGCCTTTTATTAAACAACCATACTCGTAAAGCATTAATTTTTAAAGATGTATTTATGCAACGGTTTTGGTGTCCTTTCCCATTCGCGAAGTTATTTGAAAGATTTGGAAATATGGCTGATATTAGATGAGAAATTTATGAAGAATGAAATATATTGTGTGTTTTTTTAATAATAATTATTTATTGGTGAAATTCAACATATTTGTTTTTATTATTTTTTTGTTGATATTTTACATATCTTTCAATAATTCATTTTTTTAAACAGTTTTATTTGGTAGTAAAACTTACTTTTTAAATACCAAACGGTATTTTAAGCAAAAGAAATGGAACGTGTTAAATGTTACCCGGGTTAAAAGAAAATAAAACTACGGGCTACAATTTTCCCGCCTTAAGAAAAAAAATAAAGCTTAGCAATTTATCTAAATAATGACAATGCGTTAAGGAAACGCCTAATTACCTCATTTCAGTATTCCACTAATTGATAAACGCTACCTCTAAGTGTAGAATAAGATATTTTTCCAAAGCCGATATATTTTATCTGCGTCGCTGTTTTATTCAGAGGATGCAAACCAATCATATAATAAACACAGTGTTGCGAGAAAGATTTATGGAGTAGTGAAAAAGGTCGAATGGCTTGTAAATTGATGCAGCAAGGAATAATGACGGAATAAATTTATACAAACAACTGCATCTGACCCAGATTTGCAAGTGAATCGAATCGATGCCTGGCGTTTTGTCACGTCTAAAGTGATTTAGTTTCCTTTGAGGGCAAACACAGTTCAATCTGTGATAAGTTCCTATAGTACGGAGAGCGGCGTAATAGGTTCCAGAACTGTTCAGTGTCCTGTGACTGTACGAACCGGTTTCTGAACGAATCATCGTTCCGAGTCGAAAGGAATCACTAATTTAATTTGAATCCACCCATTTTTAACATAAGTTTTACTTTCTTATCTTTCATTAGTTTTTCATTATTTGATTGGTTAAATATTTAAACACACAGCTTTATATTTGGTCACTAACTTCCTATAAATTTTGCATTTTTTAACCGTACTGGATTCAATAATTTAATTAATTGATTCTGCAGTCACTTTGTGGTAATATCCATCCATTTTTAATTAAGTTTTAATAAGTGATAACCACTATTTCTAATAGATTATAAGATAATAGTATTTACTACGTAAAACTTAAATTAAAAAGGGAATCACGTCAAACACTATTATATTCAAAGGATGTTTACAATCAACTTATATGTATATATAATAATCAAGTGATAGTTAAAGATATATTCTCAAATAAACAAAGTTGCTGCGCGAGAAGCCGTACGTGTTATCGGAGTACTTTTTTAAATAGATTTATATTATCCACTGACACTTCGTGATGGAATTGCATTTTTAATATATTATTAGATTAAAACCAATATTTTTAGCTTTTCCACTTTATTTTTATTTGACCAGCGACCGGGTTTCGTCGTTACCGACATCATCAGACGTTACCGACATCACCAGTCTGATGATGTCAGTAACGACGAAACCCGGTCGCTGGTCAAATAAAAATAAAGTGGAAAAGCTAAAAAATATTGGTTTTAATCTAATGATATATTACTTTTTTAAATATTATAATATATTGGAATTTGACGAATGAACATATTTTTTGAATTTTTATACGCAACCTTTCAATAATTCTTTTATTTTCCAAACCATATATTTGATTTCAGGATAAAAACCTAATTAATCAATACAAAACCGATGTTTTAAGAAAAAAATGCAATTATCTAAAATATAAAATAGGAAACCTAAGTTATGGGTTATTTTTTATCTCGCCTTAAGCATCAAATATGGTAATATATGTATACCTAGTACACAATTAAACTTCTTCATTATGGGTAACAATCTTTGTGATGATAGATTTGCTTCTGTCATGGTCAGTCTCTACTTGTTTTATCCTCCACTTGTCTCTTCAACTCGTCATTCCCACTACAACGCATATCGTTGTGTAATAATTATATCAAATAAATACGAGCGTCCCATACATATTTTTACCCCCTTGGGAATCGAACTTGGGACCGCCTGCACGGTAGCTAAACACGCTTATCACTAAACTACGGAGATATGAAATATGATGAATCTACAAACTGCTGGCTTTTATTTCCTTATTGGATACGTTGAAAGATTGAAATGCAAATGACCTCGTTTGATGTTTCTTTTTTAATTTCCCTTTTCGGAAAATCGAATTATGGAAATTTGTTGTTTGATAATAAGCTCTTCGAAAAATAATTGGACCAATTACGTTACTTTTTAAAAACAGAGATCAAAAAAGGTATAATAGGGTCCAGGGTAGTAATATCACTCAAATAGAGTGAAAATACACATATTTATTTTAACCCCATATTGGAATCGAACCCATGACCTTCTGTAAGTAGCTAAATGTTATATATATATATAAATACATATATATATATATATATATATATATATATATATATATATATATATATATATATATATATATATATATATATATATATACATATATATATATATATATACATATATATATATATATATATATATATATATATATATATATATATATATATATATATATATATATATATATATATATATATATATATATTTATATATATATATATATATATATGTATATATATATATATGTATGTATATATATATATGTATATATATATATATATATATATATATATATATATATATATATATATATATATATATATATATATATATATATATATATATATATATATATATATATATATATATATATATATATATATATATATATATATGTATATATATATATATGTATATATATATATATGTATATATATATATATATATATATATATATATATATATATATATATATATATATATATATATATATATATATATATATATATATATATATATATATATATATATATATATATATATATATATATATATATATATTTATATTATACAAAAAAATTCGAATCGACCGTCTGATTTTCATTTTTTCGTCTTTATAATATCTTAACATGGATGAAAGAATGTGGAAATCTAAGTGTTTGTCAAACATAGATAGAATAGTAAATGTAACACGTGCATAAAGTTATTACTTGAACCAGCCGTTAACATATTGTAAATCTTTTTATATATCCAGACTTCTATATTCTTGTTCATCTAAGTTTAGATATATATAAATTATTTAATTTTATTTTTCATGGTCTCCTTTTTACTGTAGTGGGTATAATATGCATATATTACACAAAGCTTTACAACGCAATTCATGGTCTAGTTCTTTTTTTTATTTCTCATAGTAAATCGAATGGAGCTTCTCGGTCTTTTTATAGAGCTAGAGGTCCTTTTATAGATCCTGCGGGAGATCTGGTGGCTCCAGATTAAAAATTCAAGTCCTTCGAAAAGTTATATAAACATTATGGCTATGCGACTATGTGAAATCAATCCGATTCAAGTCTGTTTCCTTCTCTTCATTTTGATTCTTCACATTGATGCCAAGGGTATTAGATTAGATAAATCTCATTTACAAAATTTTGAGTGCGTTCAAATACTTTTTCACAAATCTATTCGGACCTAACATACCTACTAATAAAAGAGATTCTGCTCAATAATAAAAGCTTCTTTTCATCTCACCAATAGATGTCTCTTGTGAAGTTCTAGTGATTCAAGAACAATGTTTTAAAATTGATTTATTTATATATATACAGAACTTCCAAGAATTTGAGTAGTGTGGTTGTCAATAATGTGTAGAATTGGTGAATGTTACACGTGTGTAAAGTGATCACTTAAACCAGCGTATGACGGACGTCAGCCCCGTAAATGCCAAGACCTCCATATTCTTCTTCATCATTGATGAGATGTCAAAAAATAAATATAGATAAATCTCTTTCGAGCAGTTTTCTTGTTCGTAAGAGAACTGAAGTGCGTGCAAAAATTGTTTCCAAATTGAATTTAAACATCATAATAAGTATTGAAGACTTAAATTTCTTATAGGAATTGGATTTTACATAATAAAACAAGGATATAGTTCATTCCGCGTTTATTTTCTTTGACCAGTGAGCGGATTTTGTCATTAACGGTATCATTAGGTTAGCGATGTTGAGGATATCATTATTTATCTGATGATGTCGGTAACGACGAAACCCGGTCACTGGTCTAGTAAAATAATAGTGGAAAAAACTGTATTGTTGTTGTTTTGATGTATTTTTTTTTAAAGTTACATTATGTAAAAAGGAATCACTTAAACCTGACAATGGCAAGATATAAGCCTAGTAAATATGGAGACTTCCATATTCCCATATTGATAAAATTCGTCATTGTATTGTAGTAATGATATTTAATATTCTATTATATCTTTTAACAAAAATCCCTCGATGATATAATAAATGTTTATGTATAGAAATTTGGACGTACTTAAATGATTAAAATAAAACACCGCTTACGCAAAAATTGACTAATTACCTATTTAAATATTTGAATGCGGACTCAATTATTTTTGGCGAGTGTTTTGCCTAGAATTTTCACTCATGAATTACATGAAATTATAGTAACTTTAAACATAAAGAGTAAATCCACTCACAAGTAGGCATAGGCTATGAAACTTATAAAGTTGAAGCCTGAGCAGGGACATGATAAACGGTGTTGCATAAGCCGTAGCTAGATTTCAGAGTCACTTTGACGTTAGGTAATTAATTTTTTTATTTTTTGAGTTGGTACTCAAAAGTGGACTTACTCACTAAATTCTTAAAGGTGAACTTTATGAATGATTTCTTTAAGTTACAAATCCAATGGTCAAACCTCAAAAAAGGCAATTAACTGGTTGTTTTAATTAGTACGATTAATCTGTAACCAACAGTTAGTTTATTCAGTTTCAAAGAGAATATCTTTTGGTTACGTTCGATGGTTTTCTGACAATCGTACCTCCCTTCGTCGTAAGCGCCAAATGTTATGAGCGGTGGGTTTATCGGTTTAAAAGCCGATCGTTACGTAGCGTTCAGAAATATCGGAACGTTAAGTATTCGTATACACATGGAGGGATCAAGGCTGGGTATTTTCGCTAACTGAATTTCCATAAGCTTCAGGGAATATCGAGAAAAGGACGCGTGATTTAATCAAAGATTCGCTTTCTGCAAGAAAATGTGGGATGTATTTTTCTGTATTTATTACGAGGGCGCCCTAAGGGTATTTTGGAGTGCTAAAAATATTCGTGTATTTTATTTATACGTACCATCGACAACAACAATATTGTAATTCTTACACATGATTAGTATTTTCACCTGGATTTGTCCAAGATTCGGATTGTTGTGTTATTTTATGGAAATAATCCAACAAAAACATTATTTTAATATTTAGAACATTTTTTTTATTTTGAGTGTGTCCAAATAAATAATGTTGTAAATAAATTAACTGGTGAAATTATAAGCTAAATAATTAAAATATTTATTATTATAACCTTTTTCCGCACCTAATGGTGCATAGGGCACTGCATCAAATAGACGCAGTGTTATCTTGATCATTACTTACATGAAGGCAAGGTGATCACTCTTGCGCTTCAGGAACCAGTCCAGGGTAATATTAAATAAATATTACAGTGTTAAATCACTAATATTTATTTTCACCTCCCCCTGGGAATAGGACCCGGGATCTCAAGCACGGTAGCTTAACACGCTAAATAATAAAAAATGAAAATGATATTTTCTGGGGTTTCTCATGTGTGTGATTATAATCCTGGATTCGGACTTCACATACTAATATAAGAGTTTCTGCTTAGTAAAAAGTTTTTCTTCATCTCACCAACAGATGTCTCTACTGAAGTTCTGGTAATTCAAGTATAAGGTTTCTAAATTGGTTCATATACATAGAACTTCCAAAAATTTGAGTAGTGTGGTTGTCAATAACGGGTAGAATTGGTGAATGTTACACGTGTGTAAAGTGATCACGTAAACCAGCCTATGACGGTCGTCAGCCCCGTAAATGCCCAGACTTCCATATTATTCTTCATCTTTGATAAGATGTCCAAAAATAATATGAAGAAATGAAACATTAAAAAAATCTCCATCCAAAATAATAAATTCGAAATAGCAATATAAGTGTACATTTTAGTAAAAACAAAAAATCCAGAGGGGTAGAAATAGATACCCTTTCATGTAGATCATATTGTTACCCTCGTGTAATTTTCAATAAAAATAATGGTCCATTTATCTAATTTAATGACCTACGTACGATAAAGTTGACGTCTAAAAAATATGCTGTTGTAATATTATTTATTATTTTAAGTACAGGTTTGGAAAACAATGGAGTCTTTAAAAAACTATTTAAAAACATTATTTGACATCGTAACATAGATGAAAAAGAATTGGAAGTCTGTGTATTTACAGGGCTTACGACCTGTTAAAGGCTAGTCAAGTGATAATTTTACACACGTGCAACATTCACCATTCTACCCATGATTGACAACCACAGTACTCAATTTTTTGGAACTCCTAGATATATGATCAATTTCATGACACAGTAAATATGGGTTCATAACAGCCATCTTTGTTTGATTGAGAAAGCCTTTATTTAAAAGAGACCCTTTTATTTTGGATGTATGCAAAATCCGAAATTCGGATTAATTTTACATACTGGGAAATGCCTAAAAACATGTTTTTGAATTATTTAAGTAGCGTATAATTTGAACTGTTATTTCTCACTCATGATTGACAACCACACTACTCAAATTTCTGGAACTCCTAAATATATGATCAATCTCATGACACAGCATATATGAGTTCGCAACAGCTATCTGCATTGGATTGAGAAAGCTTTTATTAAGCAGAGACCCTTTTATTTGTATGCAAGATGCAAAACTCGGATTATTTTTGCATATTAGGAAACGCATGAAAAGATGACTTAATTTTCGTTAAGAGAAACACTTGTTTTATTTTATTTACATTTCTGTGAGCCTAGCGGAAATTATATTTAATAGATAAAGGTATCAAATTGTGGAAGAGTGGGTTCGAACTGATGAATTCTAACTCAAGCGTCTGTAACACTAACCATGGGACCACAACCCGATACGATTTAACAAATTATTTTTATTCAAAATTGAATGATTCATGTGATTTGAACATAAATAAATTATTTGAAATTGTTTCGAGGGTATTTATATACATATTACCCACTTTCGCGATGTAACCAATAGTGATGACGTAAATTGTAAACAGTCTTCCAACTGAGCGCCTTGAAATTTCTATTTCGGGGTGGCGGTCGTTACGTTCGATAATTAATTTCGTAATTTTATATAGAGCACATCCATCATGGGTCTCCCATTCATCGACCTACAGCGGGGGATCATAACAGTGACACGATTTTGTAGATTCTACCATATATTTTACACGTAGGCATGTAGATACTGGTTGTACCGTAAAAACATTAATTGCAAATTTGTAAGCGCCCTTGAGGTTGTATTTAAGGCGCAACGATCAAAAGCCCGCAACTTAATTTTCTTTACAACATTTTGAGTGTGTCCAAATACTTGTTCACAAAATCTGGATTTTCTCCAATTACAGGAGTTATTTTAATCTTATTTTTTGACATCTCATCAAAGATGAAAAAGAATATGAAAGTCTGGGCAGTTACGAGGCTGAGGACCGTCATAGGCTGGTTTAAGTGATTTACATTTACACACGTGTAACATTCACCAAAAAACTATTTAGTTATAATTTTATTTTATAATTAATAATGTGTATAGATTTGGTTAGACGTATATACGAGTATTTGAAGTATGAAGAACAAATTTCAGCGTCTTATTTTTTATTTTTTACCAAATTTTTGGCAAGTCATTCCGAAGGCGAACGGTGTACCAGAAAGTAATGATGAATTTAGTTGACGTGAGTTGGGGTTCAAATTGTATATTTTATAATAATTGACAGTTGGGGTTGGTATTTGGCACGTGAGAGGGATGAATGTTGCGAGCTTTTCATCCCCATATCCCGAGAGATATTCACGTGTAACATGTCACTAAGGATAAACATGGAACAGACAAAACTTGGAGATGTAAAATATCATTTTTAATGCAAAATATTTGTAACAGACGTATTCTCTAACGAAAAAAATACATATTTTAATACGGATAAAAATATTGCGCTGCATTCACCTCTAGGGAATACATCTGAAAAAGTTCAATATTTCCTTTAAAAATATGTATGTCTGTTAAGACGTTTCGCGCTTCGTTTGGCTACAACAATATCCATCTTTCCATATATCGCATTTGACTGCATTTCGTATACTTTTATCCTTTTTCGACAACTTTATGCTTCACTTGCAAATATAAAGGTTGAAGCCAGGACTGGTTTTGAAGCAAACATATTCTTCATCAAACAATACTTACTTAAAATAAAGTTACATCAAAATATATTTATTTGTATTGTAACCTTCGACTGGTTTTGAAACAAATATTAGTATTCTTCAGATAACGAGTAAACGCATTTCGAATCTATTCAGTCTTTTGATTGTAGTCAATACTCTCCTATTTACTACTGTTTTACATCCAGATCTACATTTATCTCTTTTAAAACATTATGATTTTTATTATATTGTTTGTTAATGTCATGTCCTTAAAATACCGTTTGTAAATATATGATTATCTTGACATTTCCTTGGTACACCGATTGCGTAACTTTGCTTTAGAACACGACGAAAGGAAATATTATTGAACTTAATTATATAGTTTTCTGCAAGTCTTCATCTCCCGTACATTCTGTAATCGGAGATCCCGTCCCTCAGCTAATCATTCCCATCCTTTATAACGCATAATTTCATGTCCATTATTTATTTTCTCTATTTAACAATAACAGGGATGTCAGAATAGCGCACATTCTTTTAAATTTATTTTATTTGGGAATTAAATAGATCAGTAAACAGCAAGTTGTACATAAGTATACGAGTTTTACAAAACAAGTACCTACTTGTATTGTTCCAATTACAAAATACCTGGAAGAGGGACTGTTGGGAGGAAACATGGGAAAAGGGAAGATCAAAGCTCAAGTTAACGACAATTCTACGAACGAGAGAAACACCACGATATCAATATCGACTGACAATCTTTTTGAATTAAGCAATAAAATAATAAAATAAAACATACTGGAACTAACCTATATTTGATTTGAATTGTGTTGTTACATAATCTGGATGAAAAAAATGTAACTCCGAAACTCGACAATAAATATTAATTTTAAAAACGTTTATAATGTATATCTATGTCCATTAAATATTACATTCGTTTAGAAATAAAATTGTATACCCTCAAAGAAAAAAACTGGTAAAATTGTAAATAATTGCATATTGTAAAGCGATATTTCTTTAAAGTATGTATTTTTTAATTTATAAAATAAAATATTTATTACATTCACATTAACCGATTCTTTATTTACCAATAGGTTGAAATTACAAATTAAGTTTAATTAAGAATGTGATTCTTCATAAACTAAAAAATAAACTAACTAACTTACCACCACACAGTTTCCTCACAGGGGTAGGTAGAGAGAATAATACGCCACACTAATCTGTATTTGAAAACAATCTTCGCCTCTTCCACATCTCGCCATTCATAAATAGAAATAACAAAAATCGTATCATGATTAACACATAAGATCTAAATATTTTGTTGCTCATTTTGGATTGTCAATAATACAAAAATTCAGCATTTGATTCGGACCGATTCAGGTAATGCTACGAGTATGTTGCAACGCGGTATACTCTGCAGTTTGATCTACTAATGAAAAACTTTAAAGGCACAGCCCTGCATTTGAAGTCCTCGCATTAGAGTCAACTTAGAGTGAGCAAGAGTCCCAACGTACTGCAAGCACCGGGGATACGCGTATCACAACGATAGTCATCTGATCTCGGCTCCAGTGGAAAGTGTGTACTTACATCTTCATTATATAATCCTTGCCATGTTGACTTATGATTATTCGAGATAGAAAAGCCCTTTCAAACCACGCCATGAAGAATGTCTTTACTATGTTATACTTACAACTTAAGTTATCGAATCATGTACTGAGGGTGAATCTATATCATCTTCGCCTCTTGAAAGAGCGGCTCAAGTGATTTTATCGGATTTAAGCTGCGTTTATTCAACGTACTAGCACTTGATAAATGACACGTGAGATTTGTGTATTGAACATCGTTTACATACACTCAATAACAGTTTAAAATGCACTTTCTAAATAGATATGCGTACACATACTTCTGATCGAATAGATATCGAATCGTACTTTGTTATTTTGTATCATATATATTGTTCACAACATTTTGAGTGTGTCCAAAACCTACGGAGAAACTGTTCATCTACATGTATATTGAGATGTCAAAATGTAAAAATATCATTAATTGATTCGGCAGTCACTTTGTGGTAAAATCTATTCATTTTTAATTAATGTTTTACTTAAAGAAAACACTTCGTTTTTTACCACATGAGTTTTATTATAGACTACATGTTTCAGAAGTTAAACTTCCATCATTCAGGTCTGTATAATAACATACAGACCTGAATGATGGAAGTTTAACTTCTGAAACATGTAGTCTATAATAAAACTCAAGTGGTAAAAAACGAAGTGTTTTCTTTAATTATTGTAACATGTCTTACCACAAAGTTAATGCCGAAACAATAAATAAAATGTTTTACTTAGTAAATACCACTATTTCTTAAAATCTACTGTGACACGTGTTTCGATGCATTCCGCATCATTTTCAAACACCGTATTACGGTGTTTGAAAATGATGCGGAATGCATCAAAACACGTGTCACAGTAGATTTTAAGAAATAGTGGTATTTACTAAGTAAAACACTAATTAAAAATGTAAAAATATCTTCTAATTGGAGGAACCCTAATTTGGCACCAAGGATTTGGACACTTCCAATATGTTGTGAATGAAATAACTGGTCAAATTATAAGCTCCATACAGATTTGAATAATGTTTTCAGGCGTCTCCCAGTGTGTGAATGAATTTGCGAAAGATTTTGCAAAAATTCAAAATAAGGATCTCTTAAATAAAGATAAATGAAAAGATCACTTAAATCGACTAAAGATGCATCCGAAAACTCACATTAATGCCTTACGAATCAGGGATGATGTTTTTTTTTGCTTTAGTTTTTAGAAACATCCATTCAAACCCTTATCCGCACCCCAATGGCGCATAGGGCACTGCATCATATAAACGCAGTGTTATCTTGATCGTTAACACATGACGGAAAGGTTATCAGCCCTCCGCTTTCGGTACCAGTCCAAGGTAATATTGAATAAATATAAGAGTGAAAAAATCACTTATATTTATTTGACCCCCCCTGGGAATCGAGCCCGGGACCTCCAGTACGGTAGCCGAGCGTGCTGACCATAAAACTACGGAGGCGGACAAAACTTACATTATTTTAGAAAAATTTGGGCAAAATATAAAGTTTAAAAAAATATGAGGCGAATGTAGTTGGAAACATAAGCAGATGAATACCGAGGAAACCTTGGCATGATCTAGTAATTCTAATACTTGAAAGTGATCGGGTCAGTGGTCGGAATGATTAGCGGGTATGTACAAAGTGGAAGAGGCGAAAATTGTTTGCAAATAAATATTGTTGTGGCGTTATATTTTCTTTCCCTACCCCTGCGGTGAAGCGGCGACTCGAAAATCGGACACAATTCATCTGGGTGTCTTTAATACAATATTTCAGGTTAAACTTGATTAATTACGGGTAATAGTAATTGAACAACATAATTTCTTTGGTGTTTTATAGAGTTTAATCGTGTTTTTTTTTAATTTTGGTATGTAAAAAATATTAAACAGTGCATTTAAAAATTTGGAATAATAATTAAACACAAAAAATTATTTAAAATATAAAATTTAACACATTTCGCTCACTCCTTTCAAGAGCGTCATAAATCAAAGATCGTCAATTTTCAGTTGTGCATGTTTTCAGAATGCCCAGAAAATGTACTATATCCCAGCAAAAGTGCCATATTTTTAACTTAATATTTACCAGCTACAGGGCAGGAAGTGTTGTTTTTGCATTTTGAAGAAAAGGTATTGTTTAATTTTTTTTTAAAATATACTTAATATTTTTCAAATGGAGAAAAAACCTTCAGGTTGTACCTAAAAAGATCTGTTGCACAGTAAAAAGTTCAATAAGTGGCTTGATATTTATTTTTAATACATTGTATTATATTTTAAAACATTAAAAACGTTCTCCTGAAAAATCAAGTTTTTTGATTTATGACATTCTTGAAAGGAGTGAGCGATTTATGATGATGTCGAACTGTCGTCATCACTTTCATTCATATTATATAGCAAAATATATGGCGAAATTAGTAAATTTAAAACATCATTTGGGAAATGTTTTATATGTTTCTTTGGTAATTGTATAGTCTAAGGCTTGTAATGAGGGAATCAGACGAAATAATCATTAAATTAAAAATATCCTCTTTATAGTTTTCTGGAGAGCATTTTCTCGTATAAATTTCGTGGTATTTTTTTAAATCTTTGTTTCTAGCCTCTTTGGCCTATTCCGATAATTGACCGATTGGTAACAACGCAGCTGAAATCACCTCTGGCCCATGAATTAGAATCTCATGCACAGTAAGGGGTGTGTTAAATAAAGGATAAATTTTCACGAAATTCTTAGCAGTAGCAAGATAGTACTTCCTTATAGTCTATATTTAAATAGACCACTAGATATAACTACTAAAATATTAAGCCCCAAAGAGAAAGTTGGTGTAACAAAACAACCTATGATTTAAATCTTGTAACTAGTTTTACATATTAATACTATTTTTTTCTCCTTTCATATCCGATATCTTCACGTTGTCCCGAGCAGTCGACAAATCAGGAATTAACATCTCCCTTCATATTTCTCGGGTATCATGCCCCTTCGGTGTGATTATAATCCGGGCATAACGTAATATGTTCGGCTTAGCTTCGCACAGGGATCTCAGCGGGAGGCTGTAGCGAGAGGTAGAAATGCCTAAGGCTAAAGAAAATAAATAAATAAAAAATGTAATCGTATCACCATTGCCACCATTCGTCAAAAAGACGATCTGGGAGAAAGCGTAAAGAAGTTTTTACTTATTTATTTATTTGATACATTACATTTAGTTACAAAAAAATACAATGATGCAGAATTCATCGAAACACGTGTCATAATAGACTATAAAATATAGTGGAAGTTCAATAAAAATGCATTTATTTTTTATTTAAAATCAACAAAGTTCGTTCGTTGATTAACCCATTTACTTCCAGAATATTGTTTTTTTTTATATTTTTTTTGTTAGATGTGTTTTACTGCGTGAATCCAAAAACGTGATTACAAAAAAGTATTGTGTTATATATTTTTTTAAAAATAAAATTATGATTCAGTGTAGTAAAAAAGTAGTTTATTTTTATTTTTGTAAAATTATGATTAAACGTAGTCAAAAAAATTGTTGTCAAATCATTTTTAAAAATAATGATTGAGTGTAGTAAAAGATTGGTTAAAAAATAATTTCGGTTTTTATATTTTTTTAGATCAAATTTTGATTGAATTTAGTCAACAAAATGGCCAAGAAATATAATCTGATTTATTAATTTGTATAAAATTATGATTGAGTATACTAGAAAAGTGGAATATAATATTTTATGTTTCAGCATTTTGAGTGTCCAAATACTAATTGGACACACTCAAAATGTTGTTAATAAAATCTATTGTTAATAAAATGTATCAAAATTGGATCATATATTTACGACTTCCAAGAATTTGGGTAGTGTGATTGTCAATTATGGGTAGAATTGGAGAATTTTACACGTATGTAAAGTCACTTAATCACTTAAACCATCCTGTGACGGTCGTAAGCCCCGTAAATGCCCAGACTTCCATATTCTTTGTTGA
The DNA here is from genome assembly GCF_059751285.1 of Brachycentrus maculatus. Taxonomy (NCBI): domain Eukaryota; kingdom Metazoa; phylum Arthropoda; class Insecta; order Trichoptera; family Brachycentridae; genus Brachycentrus; species Brachycentrus maculatus. The sequence continues at coordinate 85,941 of NW_028281061.1, read as the reverse complement.
GATATCAAAAAATAATATTTTATGTTTCATTAATTTGTATTAAATTATGATCGAGTCAGGGCTCGAAAGCGTTAGGGCTCTTGGCGATCAGGAGCCCACATTGCAGCCCGTAACACTTCAACCACGCCCTATTAATGATCTCCCCTGGGTGGTAACATCACGTTACACGTCTTCACCGGCCACCGCCATCACGTGCTCCATGCTATTACTTATTACGCGTATCGACTTACGCGGGCCGGTTTGTCATCTTACGTTCAGTTGAACCTTGGACTGACGCGGGGTTAACCGGATCTTTGAAGTTCAAGAAATATGGTCGGAGGAGTAAAAAATAAAGACCGATTTATTGAATTACACGTAGTAATATTTCAAAACTAGAATGTTAAATACGATAATAAATAATATTAAATGTTACATAAAAAGTAACCTATAACTTAAACTTAAACATACAGCTTAAAAAGTTATGAAATCACTAGGTATCTTGATTATTGATAAATTAATTATAACTTCTTATTATTTGATGAAGAATATATTTGCTTCAAAACCAGTCGAAGGTTAAAATATATAAATATATATCTTAATGTAACTTTATTAATAACTAAGTATTATTTAAAGAAAAATACATTTGCTTCAAAACCAGTCAAAGGTTTTAATTCGTAAAATAGAAAGTTTAAGCAATTTTAAAACCATATAAGTTTTTAGAATATAAAATAGAAAATAAAAAAGTTTTTTTTTAAAGTCAGGGTTTTAACCCTTGTATGGAAGTGAAGCATAGAGTTAGCAAAAAATAGTAAAATAGACTGAATGCAGTCGCCATGCGATCTCTCAGTGCAGTTAAACGATGTACCATAGATGTTCGAATGGTGATATAAGGAAAGAATGCAAGGCTAAGATAAGCATTATCGATGAAATTAAGAAAGGTGTGTTGAGATGGTTTGGGCATGTCAATCGAATGTGTGAAGAAAGAACAGCAAAACAAATTTATGAAGAAAGTATTGTTTGTAATAAAAGTAAAGGAAAATTTAGGAAATCAAGTATTTCAAATATTATACACACATGAAAGTGGTCAGATCAGGAGTCGGAATAATCGGCAGATATGCATGAAGAGATGCATGAATATGTAAGAGATGAAGATTGTTTGTAAAGACAGATTGGTGTGGTGTTCTATTCTATCTACCTACCCCTGCTGGGAGTGGTATGATGACAATTTGGTGAATTAGTTTTTTAAAAAAATGTGACACTTTTTATAGGAGTACAAACATCAGTGAAATTTTGAATGCCAGTATTTTTATTTTATTTATTTCTTTGAACTTTCTAGTTTAAGGTAAAAATATGTGTTTAACTGTATTTTTCATTTAGATCCAATAAAAAATTGAACTCGGAACCTCGTGAGCAGTAGACGAATGATCTAACCACTTCGGTGGGAGACGAAAAGAAAAATATATTTTAAAACCGTCATTACATGTTTGCGCGAGTGGCCTGTAATTGTTATCATAACAAATGACATTAAACTTGAGATTAAGTGTCGGTTTTAATCGTCCGGTAAAGTGGCTCATTAAAAACTGGCCCATAAACTCGAGAGTAAGGCTACTAAAGTCGATCGTAGGTAAAGGGACAATAATTATAGCCCGAGAGCCTCCATACTTACTCGTTCCTTACAATGTCAATATTATTACTTGCGGGTATTTGAGGATCAGCAAATATTTATCATATCAACGTTGGAAAGGAAAAAGGATGCAAGTTTCATTTATATAATCTTGAAAATATTTTATCGATAATGCTTATTAAGCTTAGCATGTTTCCTCATATCGCTCACTCCTTTCAAGAACGTCATAAATCAAAAATCGACAATTTTCAGTTGTGCATGCTTTCGGAATGCCCAGAAAATGTACTATATCCCAGCAAAAGTGGCATATTTGTAACTTAATATTTACCCGCTACAGGGCCGAAAGTGTTGTTTTTGCATTTTGAAGAAAAGGTATTGTTTAATTATTTTTTGAAATATACTAAATATTTTTGAAATGGTGAAAAAAACCTTCAGATTTTAACTAAAAAGATCAGTTGCACAGTAAAAAGTTCAATAAATGGCTTGATATTTATTTTTAATACATTTTATTATATTCTTAAACTTTAAAAACGATTTCGTGAAAAATCAAGTTTTTTGATATATGACGTTGTTGAAAGGAGTGAGCGAAATGTGCAATATTTTTTTTTACGGTACAGTCAGTATTTACCTGCTTACGTGTAAAATTTAAAGTAGAATCTACAATATCGTGTCACCATTCGACCGATAGGCTATCAAATATCCCGCTTCAAGTATTGACAGATGACATATATTTTTCAAAAGTAACAGCTTTGAGAAAAAGTCTTAGAAAAGTTCTAAACTTTCAAACGGTGTTGCGTAAACAATTGCGTAAATTTTTCTTTTCGCCATAGAAAATAAGCCCCCGCGGAAAACATACGACACTTTTAGGAAACATGATAAATGGAGAGAGATGATCCGAGGTAATGGCAACCAGCAGATGGCTTATTTTGTTTATGCTTTTTGTTTTTTTCTTCTAATAAGGGTGGAGGGTACAGCTGCGTCGTACATAAATCTTGCCTTCGTTTCAGAGACGGTTGAAAAATTGCCAACGGAATCGTTTTCTTGAATGATTTTTATCTAGAATATCTAAACTAACTAATTAAACGTCACGCCGCTTACCCGCAGGGATAGACAGAGAGAGCTGGACGCCATACCACCCAGTATTTGCAAACATTCTTCGCCTATTAACATTCGTGCATACCCTCATTTATACCCGCCGATTATTTTGGCTCCTGAACCAGCCGTCTTCAAATATTTGAGATACCTGATTCTGCCAAGTTTTTCTTTGTCTTCCTCTGCTTCTTTTTCCAACTAAATTTGCCTCATAAATTTGTTTAATCGGTTTTTCATCACTCATACATTTCACACTTCAAAACCATCTCAACACACCTTTCTTAATTTTATCGATAATGCTTATCTCTGCTTTGCATTCCTTCCTTATTTCACCATTCGAACATCTATTATACGTCGTTTTGCCGCACATTTGTCTAAGGAATCGCATTTCGACTGCATTCAGTTTGCTTTCTTTCATCCTTCTTTTGCCAACTCTATGCTTCACTTATATACATAAGGGTTGGAACCAGGACTACCCAGACTTCTATATTCTTTTTCGTCTGTGTTAAGATATCAAAATTTTTAAATAAATACTTATAAATCAAATATTTCAGTACGCATCAAAAAATGTCTTAATAAATTCAATGTTTCTATTCTCTCTGCTGAAAAATACATATAATTTTTTTCTGAATAAATCTCACCTATTCGAAAAAAATATAAAATGAACTGAGATCAAATTGACTGTTAACATTTTACCTTTTAAAATTAAATGTGGTGACGGTATAAAATACACCCTCGTGAAATTTACTCATATTCCATGAAAACACTTTCAGGGTCTGAAAATGTAAAAAAAGTATTATCCTTTGAACGCAAAGTTTCATGCGATGTTGGAACCAGAAGTAGGTGCTTTCGTTGCATCGTGAATTTTGGAGCACTTAATATAATGTAAATCTAAATAAAGCTGGCTATATTCTCAAACTTTTTGATGCATACAACTTTTTATTCATAATTTATATGTAAAACAAGGTTTTTTTGTCTTTTCATAATATGTCATAGGCTGGTTTAAGTGATCACTTTACACACGTGTAACATTCACCAATTCTACCCATTATTGACAACCGCACTACTCAAATTCTTGGAAGTTCTGTATATATGAACCAATTTAGAAACCTTTTTATTGAATCACTAGAACTTCACTAGAGACATCTATTCGGCTGTCCAAATTCAAAACACAGTAAGGGACATTTTTTTTGTAGTAGAATCTACTTAGTCCAAAAATGCAAAAAAAACGAACTACAAAAAATGTCCCTTACTGTGTTTTGAATTTGGACAGCCGTATTGGTGAGATGTAAAGAAGCTTTTTACTAAGCAGAAACTCTTATATTAGTATGTGAGGTCCGAATCCTGGATTATAATCACACACATGAGAAACGCCAGAAAATAACATTTTCATTTTTATTATTTAAGCTTATAATTTGACCAGACAAACAATCAGACAGATTTTCTGAACAAGTATTTGGACACACAAAAGATTGTAAGTGAAACTTAAATTGAAATTTATAAATTAACCTTACTAAAATCTTTATTAAAAGCACTGCATAACTACGAAATTTTACTTTTTAAGTCTTATGCACGCCAGAGGGAAGTAATTGTAGATAAACAAATCCAGCTGGTTTATTTGAGCGCATTTCCGCAACCGTGAAGCGGAAATGTCGTTTACTCATTTTATTCACTTCTTGCAGAAGACCCGAGTCAATTATCTCGGTACGCTAAGCCCATTACATCGAGTTGCGCCTTTCAGTACAGGACTCGCAGACAGGGACATGTGTGGAAATGCCAACATTATAATCTGGAAGAATATATCAATCCAGTTTGTTCCGACTCGTCACGGTGACGTGTAGAATTGCAATTAAATAAATAAACTCTGCGAATGTCTTCATCGGGTTTCATATAATGCTCGTACGTGAGTAAACACGAAATTCTGTAGTTGACCTGACGAGGGAATGGTTATTCGGAATGCTGTTTTGAATGGGCATTTTACAAAAAAATATTTTTTTGAGTTAGCTTGTATTACATTTAATACAAACTTTTTTTAACACTTAACTCACATCATATGTATTATATATTTACATATTCTTACAGTATACACAACGTTTGTTTTTAAATTCTTTAAAACAATTTTTGTTCTTCATACATTCAGGCATCTCATCATACATTTTCAAATCCTTATACATTATACCATTTTAAGACCCTGTTTTTTTTTTCAAAAATGTCAGTCTTATTTTGTCTTTGTATCTAGTACCTACTATTATGATTTTTTAAAATTAAATACTACTTTCTTCTTAAAATATTTAGGTTATTTCTCGTTAAAAATTATACATACTTATATGAAGATAAGCATAAAATTTGTTTCTTTTTTTATAGGTCACGAGATGAGTTATTCTTTAATTTTTCTACATCATTATATATAATTTTCTTAAGTACTTATTCTCATTGCTTAATTTTGAAGAATCTCCAAAGTGAACGATGAATGATACGGAGAGCTTTTTATTTATTGAAATCTCAACACAGACGGAGAAGAAAATGGAAGTCTGGGTATTCGCAAGGCATTTACTACCTGTTATAGGCTGGTTTAAGTGATTACTTTATACACGTATAACATTCACCATTTTACCCATGATTAAATGCCCCAATACACACTATTTTGGATGTATATTTTCATATATATATTTCCGCCTTCTTTGTGTAATGGTCAGCACGCTGGGCTACCGTACTGGGGGAGGAATGTTAATTTTTTTTTTTAGATTTCACACTCTAATATTTATTTAATGTTATTCTGGATTAGTCCCTGAAGCGTAGGAGTGATCACCTTGCCTTCATGTAAGTAACGATTAAGATAACACCGCGTCAGTACGATGCAGTGCCCTATGCAACATTGGGTGCTGATAAGGGTTAGAAAAAATAAGTATACATATTTTAAATACGTATATTATTATATTTCTTCTTGGTATAATAAGATATTTAGTGACCTCTCGAAAAACCAATCCTATTGTTATTAAGGTATTTTCATTTTTGCTTGATAAGGGATTTCATAATAATAATAATAAAATAGATGTACTTGAAAGGAAAAATAAAATACGGAAGTAATATACTAAACACACAAATCCTTTATACAAGTCTCTCGGGGTTAAATGGATTGGAGATTACAAACGAATTTCGATTATCCTTCATATATAATATACACAAGGGTAAGGATTCGTAATTCGTATATTACGTATAGGATTAAAAACCGCCTTACTAGGTACACCGCATTTCAGTAAATTCAGAAAAAACGAGTCATTTGTAAAATACTAAATAAGTATTTTTTTCAGTAGAGTCAACCAAAAACTTGTACAATTCAATAATAGCTAAATATATTTATTTGTAGATTTGGCGTTTAATTTGTAGAACTTCATTTTAATTTATATGTTGATGTTAAAATCAAGCACTGATTTTTTGATTCTACTAAATTGTATTTTATTGTTAAGATTTTCAAACAAACGAACAATTAAATAAAAATAAAAATTAAACCCTTGTCCGCACCCAAGTGGTGCATAGGGCACTGCGTCATATAAACGCAGTGTTATCTTGATCGTTTATACATGAAGGAAAGGTGATCAGCCCTCCGCTTCAGGTACCAGTCCATGGTAATTTTAAATAAATATATCAGTGAAAAAATCGCCACTATTTATTTTACCCCCTTGGGAATCGAACCCGGGACCTCTAGAACGGTAGCCAAGCGTGCTGACCATTACACTACGGAGGCGGACAATTACATTTTAATTACTTTGTTTTAAAATCACTTTAAATATTTTATTATAACTTAATTATAATGTCTACCGGTTTCGAAGCTAACCGCTTCTTTATCAAAACTGATTAATACTTAATCAGTCTTGATAAAGAAGAGGTTTACTTCGAAATCGGTAGACATTCCTATTAAGTTATAATAAAATACTTATGGTGATTTTAAAACAAAGTTATATTTTAATTATAAAATGGAAAATCACAAAGTTAGTGCTTCAAATATGAATTAAATAGAACAATTATATTTAAATTTTCAAAGATATTTTTGAATGTATCGTTGTGTCGAAAATTTAAAGCGATCGGCAAACAAGTTTCAAATTTTCATTTATTTACATATGTAGGATAAACGACTTAATGATCTGAATCGTGTGAACATTAAAAAAATTATTATCTCTCGATATGTCAAGCTTACAAACAAATCATAAAATTGCTACACTACAAAGTATTTTACTTTAAATTAAAAGATAGAATAAAAATCTTCGGTGTTTTTTTTTCGCGATAATGAAGAGCATTCAGATATAATTTTTACGAAAACCGTTATAAGACTCAGTACAAATCAACTTTGCAATGTGAACTGATCGGTTTGCATAAATATTCGGCAGCTTCAAACTGTTTAAGCTGATACTCGCAAAACAGAATTCATTCCACCGGAGACCACCGGAGAGGTCGCATTTCTGTTCACGAAAGATTTTTTATAAAGAATTACATATATTGGGTGTTTTGGTTTTTAAAATTTTTAATACGTAAAATATAACCTGGATTTAGAGAAAATTAACGAATTCTGGGCCTAAATAGCCAACACACACCCAGATGTGATTTTTATGAAAATCTTTTTTTTTGATTGAGTACAAAACAACTGTTTTAAATATTCATCATTTAGTGATCGGTTTCCAAAATAATTCGCAGCTCCAAACTATTTAATAGCCTACAGTTAATGTTGCTAGCTCTTGCTTTTTTTCTCTTAAAGTCCACAAGCGAACCTCGATTAGCGCGAAGAGAACCTTCAAACAAGAGTTGCTCATTCTGAAGTTCATTTTCCGAACAAAGTTTGGGCCTTATAAGTATAACGGTGTGAACTTTTGCAAGTGTTATTTATTTCTACATTTATCCTCCAACTTTGAAGCCCATTATCACGGTATCGACTTGGATAAGTAAAAGATGTAATGTTATTTTATATTGACCTCTGGTTATGAAGCGATGTGATATTAAATTTTGCTTAGTAAATAAAGGCTGGTTTAAAAATACTGATTTAGTAAAAGCTTTTTCGTTCGAATTTTACTTGGTAAATAATCTTCAAATCTATTGTTACACGTGTTTCGATACATTTAATACACTAAAAATTACTAAAAAAATAGTACCTTTAAAATTAAAAAAAAATTTAAAAATTCATTTAAAAATTTGAGTTTTATTTGAACGCACGCTTCTTTATAATGAAAATGGATAGGTATATGGCTCACTCCTTTCAACAACGTCATAAATAAACAAAACTTGATTTTACATGAGATCGTTTATAAAGTTTAAAAATATAATAAAATGTATTAAAAACAAAAATCAAGCCACCAATTGAACTTTTAACTGTGCATCTTTTTAGGTAAAACATGAATGTTTTTTCTCCATATGAAAAATATTAAGCACATTCAAAAAAATAATTAAACAATACCTTTTCATAAAAATGCAAAAACAACACTTTCCGCCCTGTAGCCGGTAAATATTAAGTTAAAAATATGCTGAGATGTCGTACATTTTCTGGGCATTCCGAAAATATACACAGATGAAAATTGACAGTTTTTTATATATGACGTTATTGAAAGGAGTGAGCGATATCACAAATTGACTTAAAAATTAAGAAAAGAATAATTACATAGTTATTATACTAACCTAGCATTTAAATATTGGAATTGGCGCTTAAGATGTTCGCATATATTAGTACGAATAACGTTTTAACTGTTTTTTTAAACTGGTTTTTGATAACATTTGTATTTTTCGAAACTAGTTGTCTTTATATTTATATTTTAGTCGTCTCATATTGTTATATTTATATATAAATCATATTATTACACAAGTTTTGGAAAATCAGAAAAAACACATGAAATCGTTTTTTGGCATTTCGTTTCGAAATTTACATTTGTTACAATCATAAAAATTATATAATTTTGCACAGCTGAGTTCGGATTGCTTAGGATTTTGATATTTTCTTTGCATTTCTGGCAAATACGCTCTATGGAACACCATGATTTTCTCAATTTTCTCCCAACATAAATATAATAATCTTATGAGTATAATTTCTTAACCGGCATCTCGCAAAGCTCTCGGGAAATTGGCACTCCGGAAGTTGGCCATTCAGGATATCGGATTTCAGGACACTCTCCGGCAGACGTAGGTTTTAATAAATACTCGGTGTCGAAGGGTTAATTATGATTGTTTAAGTTTACGAGATATTACATTTCCCAATTCACGCAGGACCCTCAGAGAGGAATGTTACTGTAGACGTACCTTATTGACAATAAATTGTCAGGAATCGAAATTCATCGGTTGCCAATAACTTGATGTTCATCTAATTACTAATAAATTTCTAGGAATCAAAATATAAACGTTGCCAATAATCTTATGTTTACCTTATTGCCCATAAATTACTAGGAATCGAAATTCAAACATTGCCAATAAATTTGTAGGAATCGAAATTCAAACGTTGCCAATAACTTGATGTTCACTTTATTGCTTATGTATATACCTATATTTTTGTGGGAGTTGATATTTAAACATTGTTTATAATTTGATGTTCACCTTACTGCTAATTAATTGCTAGAAATCGTTGCCAATAATTTGATGTTCACCTTATTGCCAATAAATTTTAACAACTCGAAAATCAGACATTGCCAATAACTTCATATTTAACATTTAAACAAAGTTTATTTTTTAATTACTTTATGGATAATGGAAGTAGGTTTTGTCTGATGCGTTTTGGACCTTGCAGTTCTATGTGCAATACCATAAAGGGTACTTTGCTGTTTGTTATATCGCTCAATCTTTTCAAAAACGTCATATTTCAAAAATCGTCCATTTTTAGTTGTGCGTGTTTATGGAATGCCCAGAAAATGTACTATATCCTAGTAAAAATGGCATATTTATCACTTAATATTTACCGGCTACAGGGCATAAAGCATTGTTTTTGCATTCTGAAGAAAAGGTATTGTTTAATTATTTTTTTATAAAACTGAATATTTTTCAAATGCAGAAAAAACATTCAGGTTTTACCTAAAACGATCTGTTGCACAGCAAAAAGTTCAATAAGTGGCTTGATATTTATTTTTAATGCATATTATTATATTTTTAAACATCTCCTGAAAAATCAAGTTTTTTGATATATGACGTTGTTAAAAGGAGTGAGCGATATATGATCTATCTTTTATATATACATATAATATAAATTTATATATAAATTAATATAAATATAAACATTTATATACATTTATTTATATCGTCGGGGTGTGTCATAAATTTTCTTAGTATTCCTGAACCCAATTTTGGAAGGCAAGTCACCCACGTTCTGAATTCATAATTATAAACTGGTGGTTGATATTAAGACTTCACAATTTATATGTATAGGCCATTCGTAACTCGTAACCAAAATTATGTAGGACATGTCTTATGTTCTTGACAGATACATTTTGTTTTAAGACATCCTTTAACGAGATTTATCTTCAATGACAGTTAATAATGAAAATTTTCTTTAGTTTCATTGTTTATAAAATAATTTACTTTTGATTCATTTAATTTGCTGCCCGTAACCATTAAGAATTCCTGTATTAATTTTAAATCAAACACAGATTTTTTGAGTCTACTAAGTTATATTTTATTAACAAAAAACACATAAAAAATTATATTGTGACAATTGTTTCGCCTTGTTAGGGCATTATCAAACGAATGACATTCGTTTGATAATGCCCTAACAAGGCGAAACAATTGTCACAATATAATTTTTTATGTGTTTTTTGTTAATAAAATACAACTTAGTAGACTCAAAAAATCTGTGTTTGATTTTAAATTAATACATAAATTAAAATGGAGTTCTACAAATTAAACGCCAAGTCAATAAATAAAAAAAAAATAAAGAATTCCAGTACTGATCATGTCTTTAAGAACAGTGTCCGTCGATAGTTGCTTCTCGTTGGAAGGGACAAGGCAGTAAGTGAATTAATTAAAGTCCAGGTTTAATTATTTTATTGTATGTAATATATAAAAACTAATTTAAAAAATAATAATAATTTTTAAAAAATGTGTTCAAATGTAAGTATTTCGGCTCAACACAGGCCATGCCTAAAGAGCCGTAATACATATAGTAAAAAATAATAAAAATGTATGTATCCATGAAATAAAAAAATTAAAAATTAAACCCAACAAAACTTAATTGAAAATAGCTTTTTTACATTATTTTTTTGACATCTCAACATAGATCCAGAAGAATATGGAAATTTGGGCATTTACAGGGCTTACGACCGTCTTAGGCTGATTTAAATAATCAATGTTGAATGTTACACACGTGTAACATTTACCAATTCTACCCATATATGACAACCACAATATTCATTTTTTTAATATCCTCATTTAATTTAATATCTATCCATTTTAAATTAGTGTTTGTTCGCTACCCATCATTCGAGGAATCATCATTCGAGTCCTGTGCACGCTAATCGTGAAAACTCTCTTGAAATTTGTCAGTCTCCGTTTCGAATCGAGCCAATATCGCTTGTAATTCTTGATCCAAAGCCAACTCGACCGGATAACTGGTTCAATGCTATCGCAACTGACTCTGTGAATGAAATTCTCGGATAAATATTTATGCCCATCTGAAAAAAAATACATTCCGACGCGATGAATTAAGTGATGGACTGGTCGATTGATTTAATGCAGAATTGTAATATTATTTCGCAAATAAACTCAGCGCGTGGAATGCATACCGCCGGTTCAATATCATCTAGGCTTACATCACACAGGATTGTTATAACCCTCAAACAGAATACATAAAATAATAAGAAAAATCCAATTATAGGAGTATTTTTCATATTATTTGATTATAATTGGAGATAATAGAGATTTGTGAACAAGTATTTCAAACACACTCAAAATTTTGTTAATAAATTATCTGGTCAAATTATAAGCTTATTTGATACAAATGAAAATGATATGTTCTGGCGTTTCTGATGTGTGTGATTATAATCTAGGATTCGGACCTCACATACTAATAAAAGAGTTTCTGCTCAGTAAAAAGCCTCTTTTCATCTCACCAATAGATGTCTCTACTGAAGTTCTAGTGATTCAAGAACAATGTTTCAAAATTGGTTCATATATATAGAGCTTCCAAGAATTTTAGTGGTTTGGTTGTCAATAATTGGTAGAATTTGTAAATGTTACACGTGTGTAAAGTGACTTAAACCAGCCTATGACGGTTATCAGCCCCGTAAATGCCCAGACTTCCATATTCTTCTTCATCTTTGATGAGATGTCAAAAAATAATATAAATACATCGGTTTTCAATTTAAGTTTTACTTGGTAAATACAACTATTTCTTAAAATGTAATGTTTAATGGAAAAGACATCAATGATGCTTCTTTTAAAACGTTTAAGAGAAATATTGTTGATGTCTATTTGACTATTTGATAAAGAAATGTACAATATAATATTATATAGTTTTACATACGTATATTATACATGACAGGTTTTTTAGATTACTTTTGAGTGAAAACCTATAATTGGATTTTTTATTATTATTTTTTGTTATTTTTCGTAAATATTCAGTTGGTTTTTTAATCAATCAATTAATAAATAAAAAAATATATTTATATATATATAAATATATATATATATATATATATATATATATATATATATATATATATATATATATATATATATATATATATATATATATATATATATATATATATATATATATATATATATATATATATATATATATATATCCATTGTGTCATGCGTGTTTCGATGCGTTCCGCATTATTTATCGATTGTCTGGAAATGATGTTTGAAAATTATGCGGAATGCATCGAAACCGTGTCATAATAAATTTTCAAAAATAGTCGAATTTTACCAAGTAAAATTTTTGTTGTTTTTAAAATCTGGGATTTTTAGACTAAGAAGTTATTTTACATTTTGTATAAAATTGAAAATCACGATTTCAGGCGTTTTCTGGTATGTAAAAATAATGCATAGATTCAAATAAAAAGATCTCTAAATAAAAGCTTTCTCACTCCACCATAGATGGCTCCGCATATGATAATGGCATGGCATAGTGATCTTGAGTGTCGTGAGATTAATGATACATGTATAAGTTCCAAAATTATGAGTAGTGTAGTTGTCAATTACAGGTAGAATGGTGAATATTGCAATTATGACATATATATAAATATGTAAGGTCATATCATAATCCGTGTAAATACCCAGACTTCCATTTTCTTTTTCGTCTATGTTAAAAATCAAAAATATTGCATTATCAAACTGACTAACCAAGACGCTATATTCCCCCACAAACCTCGACTTTATAATAATAACAAAAAGCCATCGTATATACACCCATATTTCCACGGCAAAAAATTACATTTTTTTATTGATAAACTTTCTAATTGTACATTTTACGTACTAGGGGCATTTATCCAGATTTAGATTATATAGAGTGTTCCATTTCTGTCAACAAAGACCGACACGTATATTGGTGTCACGGTATGAGATGGTATTTCCCAATTAGTGAACCTCTAAGAGGATAATAATGTAAGGTAATCATCCCATTTTCACGGGATTCATTAATTCTCAGCGGAGCGTTGACAGATACTTGTGAAGACGCTATTAAGTCTTAATGAAGATGGCGATAAGTCCCTATTTGATTTAAAATAAACTACTTAGTGTATTCATAATGCAATTGATTCGGCAGCCACTTTGTAGTAATATCTATCCATTTTTAATGTAAGTATTACCTGGAAAACACCACAATATCTTAAAAGCTATTGGAACATGTGTTTTAAAGAATTCCGCATGATTTTCATTCAGTGTTTGAAAATTATGCAAAATGCGTCGAAACACGTGTCACGAAAGGTTTTAAGAAATAGTGGAATTTACCAAGTAAAACTAATATAAAAAATACTACCCGATGTAAATCTAATTATATAAAATATATTTTGATTTTCATTTATGGCTGAAAAATGAAATTGAATAATTCGAAATACGTGTTACAATAGATTTTATCTCCATGGTGTAATGGTCAGCGTTTTAACTATCATGCTGGAGGTCCACGGTTCAATTCCCAGGGGTTGAAAATAAATATTAATGATTTTTCACTCTAATATTTATTTAATACTACCCTGGACTGGTCCCTGAAGCGCAGGAAAGATCAACTTGCCTTCATGTAAGAAACGATCAATATAACACTGCTTCTATACAATGCAGTGTCCTATGCACCATTGGGTGTGAATAAGGGTAAAGAAGAAACAATATTTACCGAGTAAAATTTTAATGAAAAAAAAACAAACATCTAAATTTTTTTCTATGGATGAAATGAATAAATAAATTATACAGTAATTTGTCCGTTTGCTGTATGAATCGACACATAAATAATTAATAGTATTATTTACTAAGTATAATTTGAATCGTACGGAAAAAAATATATCTTGATTTTTTTAGTCAGTTGTAACTGAACGACATTAAAAAATAAATTCCACTGAAATTGGTGAGTTTGCTGAATGCGTCGAAACACGTATGGAAAAATAATTTAAGAAATAGTAATATTACTGAGTAAAAATTTAATTATGAAAAAAAACATATCTTAATTTTTTTCAATTAATAAATAAAATCATAAGTAATTCGTGAGTTAGATGAATGCATCGAAACAGGTGTAAAAATAGATTGTAAGAAATAGTAATATTTACTGAGTAAAATTAAAACTGTTAAAAAATCATTACCTTGATTATCTTTTCATCAATATAACTGGACGAAATAAACAAATAAATTCTTCATTAATTCGTGAGTATAGTACAACAAGGGACCAAGTAAAAAAAATACCGTTTTGAACGAACACGAAGTACCTCAGAAAGTGTTGTAAAACCTTGACACCGGGGGCCATCATTAATTATTCAGTCTTAAATTGTACACAGCGCTGCCCAACGGTTAGGAGGCGGTCAAAACCAAAACTAGTTCGTGATTGATTACTACTTCGCTCTAATTTTCTTTGTTTTCAATCTCCGCTAAAGGGTCATTAATTTGACTTAGGCCCTTGGCGCTCTTAATCATTGCGGAGTCAGCGAAAAATCGGGCTCAGCGGGGTCAGCGAAAGAATGGCAGTAAAAAGTGTGGTGTACTCCATTCGCGTCGAACGACCAATTCACATTATGCATATACTAGAGATGAACTTTACAGCGACTTTTAAAGCACCGGTATGGCAGCGACGGTGACTTATAAGCTACCGCTTCTTTTAACAGCGACTTGGGTCACACTTCGTCCATCCCCGTGGATGTTCTTATGATTATTATTTGGGTTAAAAAAAATACAAGACCATACTTTTTTTATGTTTTTTTACAGCTTTTTGAGTGTGTTTTTTACAAATGATATTTTCTGGCGTTTCTCATGTGTGTGATTATAATCCAGGATTCGGACCTCACATACTAATAAAAGAGTTTCTGTTCAATAAAAAGCTTCTTCCCATCTCACCAAAAGATGTCTCTAGTGAAGTTCTAGTGATTCAAGAACAATGTTTCAAAATTGGTTCATATATATAGAGCTACCAATAATTTGAGTAGTGTGGTTGTCAATAAAGTGATCACTCAAACCAGCATATGGTGGTCGTCAGCCCCGTAAATGCCCAGACTTCCATATTATTCTTCATCTTTGATGAGATGTCAAAAAAATAAAAAAATTTTACTCCTACAAATAGGGAAAACAACGTATTAAAAAAAAATACGAACATAGCAAATATTTATTTGGGTAAAAAACATATTTTATGATGTTTGTATAGTTTTTTACTCCTGTAAAAAAACGATCGTAAAATTTTGTAAAAAAAAAAAAAATTAAAAAATTAAGAAAACAATAAAAGTACTCTAAAAATAAATGTACTCGACTAAGTGATTGATATTTGATTCTAGTCTAGAGTCATCCGACATCCTTCGCTGATCGACGAGTGAAAGATCGTAGTTGGACATTTGCATTAGTTTTTCGATTAGTCGAGCCGGAATCGTTTAAATTTCAACATTACATTGGACTCGGAAGTGTGGCGGTGATATTCAAAGCAGCGATCGTGTCGCTGCTATAAAAATCACTGCTACCTCCAGTGCGGTAGGTAAATGTGCTGACCATTACGGAGGCGGACAAACGGTGTGAATAAGGGACAAATATAATTTAAACAAAAAAAATCTAGCTTAAGAGAAATCTGAGAGTTATTAATATTTTTTTTTTAAATTAATGTTTTACTTAGTAAATACCGCTATTTCTTAAAATCTACTGTGACACGTGTTTCGATGTATTCCGCATCATTTTCAAACACCGTATGTGAAAGAGATGTCATCTGTTGCTACAAACCAATCCGCAGGATTGAGACCACAAAGAAGAAGATGTGAAGCTAATTGTTAATTTTAGAGTTGGGTCCTTGGGACGTTGAAGTAAAACATTAATTAAAAATGCATAGGTTTTACCACAAAGTGACTGCCGAATCAATTAATGAAATTATTTTTTAAGGTTTAAGTGCCGGTTGATTGTGAACGGAGTATAGTTCAAACTAGCTAACTCGCCGCTTACAAAGAAATGTATTGTACCACACATCTCTACCTTCGGTGTTTTATTTTGAAAAAGCGAGTCCATCTCGTGATGGATCTGCAGTAGGAGCACTGGCCAGTGAGGCGTTGCGTAACCTCATCGACACTAAAAAAGGCCAAACACTTAAGACAGTTAATATAGGTGAGCATTATTAGGAACGTGAAGGAAGAATTCGTATACACACATTGCATCCATTACAAGCGCACACCGCAAGACAAAAAAATACGAGTTTACCTGCTACCGCACCACTTTACTGAACTCTTTTTCTAAGAAATTCTTTGCCGATACCTCTTTCTCTCATTCGATAAATTAAGGACACTATGTGTCCTTAATTTACATTTTAAAATGTCTCAACAGTCTTGTTTTACCCGCGTTTGAGTGAACATAACACAACAATCACGGGAAGTGCAAAGCAAATGTCGATTGCGATAAAATCCAAAATAATCACATTGACGCAACAAATCATATCTAATTGTGAAATATCCCGTCGAGTTGGATATTCAGAAGGTGCAGTGAGGTTTTTATTTTAAAAAATCCAAGAAACTGGATCCATAGAACGGAAAAAAGTACATATGTTAAAAATCTGCGCAGGTAAATTTTGGAAGAGATATTAACACAAATTTAATAACTAAACAAATTTCCAAACCATTTTCCTCTCATATTCAACCTGCGTTAACCTTTCCGGGAGTATAGCCGTACATGAACGGCCATGTCAAACTTTCCGCAAAGGAGCATGGCCGTAAATGTACGGCCGATACAAAACATCATTTATGTCATGATTTACATCAAAACATGTTATAACATGGTTTATCGATGTGTCGATAATTTTTATAAAAATCATGTTTACTGGTAAAAATATATTTTTTATTCAAGAAAATATTTTGTTTTGTATTGACCATAGTCAAATAAATCATATCGCCCACTCCTTTCAAGAACGTCATAAATCAAAAAACTTGATTTTTCAGGGGAACGTTTTTCAAGTTTAAAAATATAATACAACGTATTAAAAATAAAAACCAAGCCAGTTACTGAACTTTTTACTATGCAACAGATCTTTTAAGGTAAAATCTGAAGATTTTTTCTCCATTTGAAAAATATTTAGTATATTTAAAAAAAATAATTGAAAAATAACTAGCACTTTTTGCCCTGTAGCGGATAGATATTATGTTAAAAATATGCCTCTTTTGCTGGGATATAGTAAATTTTTTGGGCATTCCGAAAACATGCACAACTGAAAATTGACGATTTTTGATTTATGACATTCTTGAAAGGAGTGGACGATATATGAAATTATAAAAAGTAAAAAAAATAGTAAAATAACTCACTCCCCAGATACTGTTTTGTCTGCAAAAACTCACTCCCAGACAGGTAATACGAATAAAAATTTATGTCATATTCTTGGAAACAAAAATAAAAAAAATCTGAAAAAAAACAACCGAAATGAAGACTCTTCGACCCATTGCATGTCTCACACTTCGCGACAGAGTAAGAAACTCTGAAATAAGACAACTCTGGGATGTTGAATATGTTGTGCGATGGGG
Organism: Brachycentrus maculatus; assembly: GCF_059751285.1. Classification (NCBI taxonomy): domain Eukaryota; kingdom Metazoa; phylum Arthropoda; class Insecta; order Trichoptera; family Brachycentridae; genus Brachycentrus; species Brachycentrus maculatus. The sequence continues at coordinate 68,109 of NW_028281061.1, read as the reverse complement.
AAGAGAAGGAAGACGTTTCTGGAGAAATCGTGTGGGAAGAGAAAGTTCGGATCGAGTGGTGAGAATAGCAGTAGACAGCAGCATAAGAGGCATCAGACCCTCAGGAAGACCACCTAAACGATGGGGAGACAGCTGGTCTTCTACCTCCTAGGAGCGAATCTGAGATTGACAAGACATAGTCCTAAATAAAGAGGAAGAAAAATAAGAAAAATATGTCATTATTTGATTCTTTTGTAACATTGTCGGTTTTTTACTTGGTACACACCATTTTTACCAAAAAATTATTGTGACACGCGTTTCGATGATTATCAAGCACCATAAGGGCGTTTGTGCACTACAAGGAATTTTACCGTCCGGCACTTCAGTTAGCGTGATAAAACGCTTGTGCTTTTGTCCATCTATCTTGGGATTTGTGCTCTTGATCGGTGCGTGAACACGTTGCGTGTAAATTCGATCACGCTAAACCGTCTTAGTCGCTTTTATTTTTTAAAACCGAAGTGCCGGACAGTAAAATTCCGTGAAATGCACAATCGGTTTAATGATGCTGAATCTATAACACGTGTCGTACAAGATTTTAAGAAAAAATAATATTTACCAATTAAATTTTAAATTAAACATACTTATTTTGTGTTATTACATTCTTCTAAGATACAAGTGTTTATCTAAGAGCCAAAAAGATACTAAAAAAATACTCGTAAAATAAAAATCCTTGAAGAGGAACGAATAATACGATTATTATGTAGGTAAATTATACTCGTATATTCGTTTTCATACTTTTTCCTTCACCCAATGTGAGTGCATTAAACTGAATTGATAAAGCATTATTTTCACTTATGGAACATTTCTACCATATCCGTATGTTGAAAAGTAATCTCTTATGTAGTACCTTTGTACTTAAGTTAAAAAAATATATATGAAATTACTGCCTGCTAAATTTCAAATCAGCGTGAAATCCATATATACAAAATGTTCTGATATATTTCGATGTGCGAGTATGTATTTTACCAACTAACTAACTATCATGCCATTTCCCCGCAAGTGTAAGCAGAGAGAATAGAACGCCATACCACTCTGCCTATGTAAACATCCAACGCCTCTTCCACGTTTATGCATCTTCTTATTATACACCCACATTAATTCCCTTTATTTAAAAAATATATATTTAAATAATTTATCGACAGGCTAATGTCGTATTACTGAGTAAAACTGGTGACCGAATTGTAATTAAAATAAGTAAGAAAAAATAATTAGTCAAGTAATCGATTATTCTCAAAGAATCCAAATTAATTACTAGGCTATATCCTTTTAGGGGGAAAAGGGATTTAGATTTATCCATTCCTTGGTAAGCTTCGCGTCAGGAGGGTGAAAATCTTAATTTGCCAGACATAAGAACGAGTTTCCTTGGACAGATAATTATTCATTGAAGAGACATAATGATGTTTTTTCTTATTCTATGGGTTGGGATTATGGTACTTAAGGACGCGGAATCCGTCAGTATTGGTTCGGTGATAAATTACAAGCTTTGGTGTTTAAAAGATTATCATTATTTGGTCTTGTGCGGATAGGGGTTGGTTTAACCTTTCTCGTACTGTCGTCCAAAAATTACACGTGATTCGAAGCGGGGTGCCAAAAGACCCCAGTTCTTATTTGTATGGAAATCGTATTACGCAACTCACAGAGCAAAAGATTCTACGTTCTTTCCAGCGCGCCACCGAGTGCCGACTGACGGCGGTCATTTGATAAACGAGAGGCCAGAAATTGGATCAAATGAAAACGCAATAATCTAATTATCTCACTCTCTCCTCGTAATAACTCCATGTTTATTAGAGTGAAAGAAATAATATGTCGCTAGAAGACAAAAAGATAACGTCCTGATATATATATAGATATATAAATATATATATATATATATATATATATATATATATATATATATATATATATATATATATATATATATATATATATATATATATATATATATATATATATACACATATATATATATACACATATATATAAATATATATATATATATATATATATATATATATATATATATATATATATATATATATATATATATATATATATATATATTTATATATTGTACATACATACATACATACATACGTAGAATTCGAGCTGTTGACTGATTGTGCTTTTTATCAAAAAAAAACATTTTGAAACGTTTTACGATTAGAAATTATAAAAATGAAAAGGAGAAAAATTTGTTTAATATTATTTTTGAGATCATCTTTCCTTCGTGTATTTAACGATCAAAACAACAATGTTTCTGTATGATGCAGTACCCTATGCACCATTGGGTGCGGATAAGTGTAAGAAGAAGAGTCAGATAAGGGTAAGAAGAAAAAAAAGTCGAATGGTGAGCATATTGTCCTCTCAGGATCTTTAAAAACTACGCTTCTCTGCACACACACACACACACACACACACACACACACACACACCCTCTTACACACATTTTCTCTCATAAATACGTGTTTATTTGCTAGATCTACACTAAATATTTTGTACTGATTTTTATGTTTCTGTGGTCAACTATAATTGGCTTGTTCAATGTATATCTTTTGATGTTTTGTTTTACATTTGTTGCTGTTGTTAATTCTAATAATAAAAAAAAGAGATTTTCTACCGTATATGGAATTTTACTTCTTGGCTGGCAATGTTAGACGTATTTTTTATTATAAGCCAAGATATTCAAAGTGTTTTGGTGAATCATGTAAAGTTTGAAAAATGGCTACCTCTTACCGCCATGATTACTTGGTGACGAGTGATTGAATTCCATGTCACGAGAGAGGAAAATCTGACATGCGCGGGCGGTGGGTACACTCCCTCAGCCGCTCGCTGATTGTCAGTGACTGATGCGTTATAGGCGGGAAGGAATCATATATACGCACGAAAGTAACGTACTATATGTGTCGTCTACTTTCAAAATCTGCCAGATCCAATTTTATAAGATTTTTATATAAATACTCTATCGGAATGCCAACTGTGGGTTTTATTGTTTAAAATATTTATTTACTTGAAAACCCTGCTAAAAAAACTAAAAAAGCGTTGTTTTTCAAATTCCGCTATGTTCATGGAACTTGCCTTCTGATTCATATCGGCCAATCAAAGAGCGGGGATAGGTCAAAAATTAATATGACGTCATTATTGGTTTGTGTCTCTGGTATTTTTTTAAATACTGAAAAAAATCTTTAAAATTTTTAAAATTCTCTATTTCATAATATTTTATCTAAAGATAGACAAATCTTTTAGACATAAATGTTACTTGGAGAATTTTGCATTTTTTTGGAAAATCGACTCACAAGGATCTGGCGGATTTCGAAAGGGGAAACCACACCACTCTGCCTTTGCAAATATTCTTCGCCTATTCCGTATTCATGCATCTTGTGGCGCTTGTCCACTATACGGAATTTTACCATCCAGCAGTCCGGTTTTGAAAAATGAAAGCGACTACGAGAGTTTTGCGTGATCGAATTTACGCGCAACGTGTTCACGCGCCGATCAAGAGTTCCGATCCGAAGAACGATGGACAAAAGCACAAGCCAATCCAAGCCAACCATCGTTTTAAAACGCTAACTGACGTACCGGACGGTAAAATTCCGAATAATTCCGTGTAGTGAACAATCGCCCATACCCACCGATTATTCCGACTCTTGACCTAACCACGCCTAAGTATTTGAAATACTTGATCATGGGAGTTTTTTTTTGGGTCTTCCTCTGCTCGTATTCTCAAAAAAATTGTCTTATAATAACATATTTAAACGAATGTGTGAAGACAGCACACTAAATCATTTAAGTGTGTTTTCTTTACACATTCGCTTCACACGTCCAAACAATCTCAATACACCTTTTTATCGATAATGCTCGTCTCGATCTTGCATTCTTTACTTATTTCACCATTCAAATATCTATCATACATCGTTTTACTACACATTTGTCTGAATTATTGCATCTCGACTACATTCAGTCTACTTTCATCCTTTTTTAGCCAACTCTACGCTTCACTTCGTACACCTTGTTACCTGGACGCTGAATGATAAAGAAATTATTATATTACCATCAGAAAGAACCATCGGAAAGAACGGTCAAACAAATTTATGAGGTAAATGTAATTGGAAAAAAGAGCAGAGGAAGACCGAGAAAAACATGGCACGATTAGGTATGCCGAATACTTGAAAGCGGTCGATTAGGAGTCGAAACAATCGGCGGGTATGTATGAGGAGATGCATGAACGTGGAAGAGGCGAAGAATGTTTCCAAAGACAGAGTGGTGTGGCATTCTATTCTCTGTGCCTGCGGGGAAGCGGCGTGATGGTTACTTAGTTAGCTAGTTATATTACCATACCACAAAGTTAACAATGTTTTTCATATAGGTACAAAATACACTCAAAATATTGTGTTCGATATTCTTCAGTTAAACTTATATTTTAAGAATTCTGGTATCTATTAGCTATTTCGCAATCATGTCAGGTTTTTTCCAGTCTTATAAAAAAACTCGGTTTTTTTGCAAACCAGTGTTGAAAAACCGGCCAACTCCAGTTCCAAACGGGGTGGGTAATGATTGAATTCGTGTGGTCCAATTGACTATTATATTAATGTAAAGTATACCAAGTCGACTGCCGACCGTAACAAGGCCAATTAATATTCGACCAGATTGTGGCAGCAACTGGGCGGCGCATGGGAGGCTCTATGAACCGATTAATCCAACATAATTTCCAAAACGTAACCATTACATTCATTAAAAGCTACGCACAGCAACGGACAATGTTGAAAAATAAATTTAAAAAAAGCCTACACAAAGAAGAAGAAGAAATTTTGTTTTGGTCGTTCTCTGCTTCTATTGCCACCTGCAGTCTGTTCACAGTTATTTTACCTCTAGTTATTTTTTAAAATTATTTATAAGGCAGTATAAATAATTTAAAAAATAATAATAAAAAACAAAAAACCAGAGGTAAAAAACATTTATAAAAATTATTTATTTGGCAGTACTTATAAATAATTTGAAAAAAAATAGAAGTAAAATAACTGTGAACAGACTATACATTCGCCTAATAAACTTGTTTTACTGTTCTTTCTTTACTCCTTCGATTCACATGCCCAAACCATCTCAACACAATTAGTCTGAAAACAAATTTAAAGATAGTAAAACGTGAATATCCGAGTACGTAATACAGATTGGGGCGCGGTCATTTCCTTATTTGAAACTCTCGCCACAAAGTGACAGTTACTCCAAGAGCGCTTTCTTATAGCGCGTTTGAAAGAATTGTTTCTTAATTATTTTCAAGATTTTTTAATGTCAATCATGCCATGGAAGAACGAGGAGCGTGCGTTTGCCGTGGAGGCCTACGTTTTCCAACAATTCAACATCGTACCTGCAGGTCTTTTGCCTGATTGTAAATCAATTTGTTTGTAGGTGGATACAATTAAGGATACTGAGAGTGTAAAGAAGAAACATATGGACCTTCCAGAACCACCAGAACGCCTGAGAACGTCGATAGTCAAAAACATCGTCGCCACATCTAGTTTTCAGTCATTCTTAGAGTTTTTTATACCCAAAATGGAAGAAATGGATGTAGGGGATTCGTGGTTCCAACAACATGTCACCATGGCAAGAACATTATTTTTACTGGAACGATATTCCCGAATGACTCATCTCTCTCAGGGCCAATCTTCGCTGTACAGCGCTATCACCAGATTTATCCCCTGTGACTATTTTCTGTGGGGATACCTTTAAACATTGATTTACACCAATCGTCCAAAGAACCTTGGTCAACTCATGCTGCTTTTGCAGTCATAGGCATCGATATGCTGGAAAAACCTGACAGTAATGTCAACAAAAAAAAAGACGGTGGTAGCCTTGAAGATGTTGTTTTTAAAGCCCAATTATATCAAACCTTTAATGTGCTCCTGTACATAGGAAAAAAATTAAACCTATACTGACAATACTTATTACATAATGATTTTTGGAAATAAGGAAGTGGCGCTCCACCGTGGATGTTTGACAAGTCTCATTTTTATTTTTTTAAATTTGCATCATTTGTTAATGTATTTTCCAACTTTGTCCGATATCTCTTCACTCATTCGATTCAGACGCCAAAACCCTCTATAAAAAAATTGATTGTCAATAACAAGTCGTGTCACGCTACAAAATTTTCCCTGCAAAATTTCGAAGGCATTTATTTTATTCCGAGAGAATACAAATAATTATTGTGTTTGTCACTACGAGGAATAATTTATTCGAGGAATGATGAGCTGTTTGATGCCTTCGCTCCATTAAATGTGTCTGAAGTCAATTAAGAGGTTGTCACTTGATATCGGATGGAAGCATTGTCACCAATAATTCACTTTATCGATATTAAAAATGAACATTTCATCCAGTGTGCGCTGAATTGAAATCAGCTATCGCCTTTTTTTCCCGAGAATGAGAAAATAAATTACTTTATGTATTAATTTTAAATCAAACACAGAAATTTTTGAGTCTACTAAATTGTATTTTATTAACAAAAACACATAAATAATAAATAAATAATAAAACCCTCATCCGCACCCCAATGGTGCATAGGGCACTGCTTCATATGAACACAGTGTTATCTTGATCGTTTACACACGAAGGAAAGGTGATCAGCCCTCCGCTTCAGGTACCAGTCCAGGGTGATATTGAATAAATATTACAGTGAAAAAATCACTTATATTTATTTGACCCCCCCTGGGATTCGAACCCGGGACCTCCAGAACGGTAGCCGAGCGTGCTGACCATTACACTATCAAATGAATATCATTCGTTTGATAATACCCTAACAAGGCAAAACAATTGTCACAATATAATTTTTTTATGTGTTTTTGTTACTAAAATACAACTTGGTAGACTCAAAAAATCTGTGTTTGATTTAAAATTAATACATAAATTAAAATAGGGTTCTACAAATTAAACGCAAAATCAATAAATAAAAAAAATTACTTATTCATTTCATAACATCATGTACATTTTTGTCATCTCAACATTAATGAAGAAAAATATTGCCTGAGTCTAAGTCTGAGTATTAACAAGGTTTATTACCTGTCAAAGGCTGGTTAAGTGATCACTTTACATGCAGTCTTTACCATTCTACCTATGATTAACAACCACACTACTCAATTTTCTTGTGTGAAGTGATCACTTCATCATCCCATGACAGGTCATAAGCCCTGTAAGTACTCAAGACTTCCATATTCTTCTTCATTTATGTTGAGATGTCAGAAAATGTATTAATAAAAATCTATAAAAGTGGAGAAAACTCAGATTTGTAAACAAGTATTTGGACACACTCAAATTAAATAACCAGCCCGTGACAGGTAATAAACCCTGTAAATACCCAGACTTTCAAATTCTTCTTCATCTATGTTGAGATATCAAAAAATGTACAATTGAATGTGTTTCAATGAACTATTTTATTATTCTTATTCTTACAACATATATTTTAAAATTTACTTACCATAAGATATCATTTTTAATGAGAAGTCAGAGGCTTTTTTCTTACCTGCAACAAAAACAAACAGATGTTAAAAAAATAAAATAATATTTAATGCGAATATCCTGAATCTTATCGGTATTGAATATTTATTAAGTTTCATATTAAGTGGAGACACCTATAAAAAATAATAAATGATATTTATATTGAAAGAATCTGCGGCGTGCATTCCATATAGGCAGAAAAGCAGTTTTATATTGTTTCACATTTTCAATAAATTTCGCAACTTAGTTAAAAAAAATGCTTAGCAAGAGCAGATCTGTCAGGAAGCCTAGATGCTTCTGTATCAGATCTGGGCATGCGGTGGAACAGCTTTAAAAAAAAGGACCTAGTTTACCTTACTACCTACCTCTACTGTTTAATAATAATAAAACCCTTATCCACACCCCGATGGTGCATAGGGCACTTTGTCATATAAACGCAGTGTTATCTTGATCGTTTTACACATGAAGGAAGGGTAATCAGCCCTCCGCTTCAGGTACCAATCCATGGTAATATTGAATAAATATTACAGTGAAAAAATCACTTATATTTATTTTACCCCCTTTGGGAATCGAACCCGGGACCTCCGAAACGGTAGCCGAGCGTGCTGACCATTACACTACGGAGGCGGACCAAAAATTTACTTTAAAAATCAGTCGTATACTCGTATAAGGTAAGTCAAGAATGTGAACGTAAGGGAAGTATAGACTTATGTTGATTATTTTAAAGCTCTCGTAAGTGTCAGTTCAGAGTTACTGCACTTTTGTTCTATCTGTTAGTGTGACGTCAACATAAGTAACATGTAAAGCTTCAGCGGCTCCAGGCAAAGCGGAAACTTACTACATTCTATCTTAATAAGAATTAAGACCATTATTTTGCATAGTAATGAAATAACAGAGCCGGCTTCGGATAAAACGGTTTAAGAGTGAAAGCTTAATTGGCAGTACACGATAGAGTACACACTAGTTAGTATTTTTACTTAACTTACTCGCTCCGCTGACAGTGATGGGGACTTTGAAAGCATTACTAATATTTTTAATATATATATATATATATATATATATATATATATATATATATATATATATATATATATATATATATATATATATATATATATATATATATATATATATATATATATATATATATTTATATATAAATATATATATATATATATATATATATATATATATATATATATATATATATATATATATATATATATATATATATATATATATATGTATATGTATATGTATATGTATATGTATATGTATATGTATATGTATATGTATATGTATATGTATATGTATATGTATATGTATATGTATATGTATATGTATATGTATATGTATATGTATATGTATATGTATATGTATATGTATATGTATATGTATATGTATATGTATATGTATATGTATATGTATATGTATATGTATATGTATATGTATATGTATATGTATATGTATATGTATATGTATATGTATATGTATATGTATATGTATATGTATATGTATATGTATATGTATATGTATATGTATATGTATATGTATATGTATATGTATATGTATATGTATATGTATATGTATATGTATATGTATATATATATATATATATATATATATATATATATATATATATATATATATATATATATATATATATATATATATATATATATATATATATATATATATATATATATATATATATATATATATATATATATATATATATATATATATATATATATATATATATATATATATATATATATATATATATATATATATATATATATATATATATATATATATATATATATATATATATATATATATATATATATATATATATATATATATATATATATATATATATATATATATATATATATATATATATATATATATATATATATATATATATATATATATATATATATATATATATATATATATATATATATATATATATATATATATATATATATATATATATATATATATATATATATATATATATATATATATATATATATATATATATATATATATATATATATATATATATATATATATATATATATATATATATATATATATATATATATATATATATATATATATATATATATATATATATATATATATATATATATATATATATATATATATATATATATATATATATATATATATATATATATATATATATATATATATATATATATATATATATATATATATATATATATATATATATATATATATATATATATATATATATATATATATATATATATATATATATATATATATATATATATATATATATATATATATATATATATATATATATATATATATATATATATATATATATATATATATATATATATATATATATATATATATATATATATATATATATATATATATATATATATATATATATATATATATATATATTTAAATATATTATTTTTATTTTTATTTTTGTGGGGCGCCAAACCTCACACTTTAGACTGTTGATAGGTGCGGTGTGACTTCTGCAGCGCTTCGCTTCTGGGGGCGTAAGTCCCAGAAGTTCTGAAGTCCTGCGGCGAGAGGTGAGAATATTTACTAGTAAATATTCTATCAAAATCCGATTCCGATGCGTAGGTCGAGGTGTGTACTGGTTCGTAGTCCGTGGTCGTAGCGATGAGTCAAGTCCAGGGGGGAGAATCCAGTAGAGTAGCGAAGGGTAGAGCGAGCGGAGAAATAAAACACCAAGTTCAGTCGTCCAGGATGGAATGATTTATTTTACAAAGGATACATACATTTATACCCATACGGAGCTAATCTGCCGGGCTAGTCCCCCTATTGCCTACGTGCGCGGCCCCCACCACTTTTCTGCTGGGTTCCCGTTGGCCCCAGCGTAAGTAGTGGGAGCCACGCCCCCTTTCCCCGCTCAGTCTGGCGGGTTTCAATATGGGGACAGCTGCTCGGACAGAGTCGCTCCGTTTTATTATCACAATACAAAATATACTAAATATATCCTAAAATGTGGTCCTTTTTCGGACCTTATTTCGTCTGGTCCGTTACACTCCCCCCGATGCCGCGTCGCGAAGTCGTCGAGGCATCTTTTTCTTCTGCAGGACCATCAGCGGGGGGATCACTCCGCAGCAGTGGGATGAGTCGTACAGCGGGGCGCACGTACTCTCCGGTTGCCGTGGTAACTCGCGCCGTCCGGACCTGGCCATCCGCTGCAAGGCGCGTTCCCGTTATTCTTCCCTTGGGCCAGTGGTTGCGCGGTGAGGCTGGGTCGGCGATGACGACCACGTCGCCGACCTGTAGTGGTTCCGCCCGCTCGAGCCACTTCCGCCTCTGCGCCATCGTTGGGAGGAACTCGCCCAGCCAGCGTCTCCAAAATTTATCTGCTAGCTGCTGGGCTATCCTCCACTGCTTCCTTAGACACACCGTCTCGGCGTCCTTCGGGTAGAAGGCTAGGTGTGCTCGTTCGCCTGCAGATCCGATCAGAAAGTGGTTCGGCGTCAGCGGGGTCTCATCTTTTGGGTCCACTGACACATGACTCAGTGGACGGCTATTCACGCTGAACTCCGCTTCCGCGAACGCTGTCTGCAATGTTTCTTCCCTCGGGGCCTGTTCCCGAAGTACGGCCGTTAGTGCCACTTTTACTGAGCGCACTAACCGCTCCCATGCACCACCCATATGTGGTGAGGACGGTGGAATGAATTCCCACCGTATCTGCATGTTGGCCAGTTCTGCATGTAGTCTGGAGTTGGCGTGGAGGTCCGCTATTGCCTCCCGCATCTCTTTATCGGCGCCGTGGAAGTTCGTACCGTTGTCGGAGTGTATCACCCTCGGCTGGCCCCTTCTGGCGGTCATCCTCCTTATGGCCTGGATAGCCGCGTCACTCGTCAGGGACGATGCCAGCTCGAGGTGCACCGCTCTCGTTGTCATGCACGTGAACAACACTCCGTACCTTTTCTCCCGGCGCCGCCCAATTGTTACCCACATCGGACCAAAATAGTCGAGCCCGCAATGTGTGAATGCTCTCATGTGGCTGGCGACTCTCGCCGGCGGTATCTGTCCCATCTGCGGGATGTTGGCCCGCCCTCGGCGCAATTTGCATGTCACGCACTTATGACCAATGCTTCTCAGGACTCTCCTCAGCTTTATGACGTAGAAGTTTTGCCGAACGTCGCTGAGGACTCTCTCTATCCCAGGGTGTCCTGCCCTCTTGTGATAGTCCTCCAAAAGGAGTTTTGTGTAGTAGTGGGTGCCGTCCAGAATTACCGGCACCCTCTGGCCTTCTGTGGCCCCTATGTATTGAAGACGCGTTCCCATTTTGATCACGTCCCGCTCGTCCATGTGGGGAACCAATTTGTAGAGGCGGCTGCGCGCCGGCAGCCGCTCCCCCCGTGCCAGGCTGTCCCTGTCGCCGCCGAACGCGTCCGCTTGCGACTGACGTACCCACCGGAGCTCAGCATTTTCCAGCTCCTCGGCCGTCAGTTCGCCTACTTCGCGGACGTCTCCTTGTCGGCGGCTCTTCCTTATGAAACGTAGCATCCATGCTGTCGCTCGTATCAGCCGGCTCCATGACGAGAATCTCTGAGGTACCGGCAGTGCCTCGTTTCCCGCGACGGACATCATCAAGACGTCCGCCTTTTTCTCTAATATCTTGTCGTCAGGTGTGTGGGTCGGTTCTCTTTCCCGAGGCCAGCAATCCTCTTCCTGGTTTAGGAACGTCGGGCCCCGGAACCACGTTCCTTCGGGCGACAAGTCGATGGGCGGACCGTCCCTCGTGCCGATGTCCGCCGGGTTTAATTGGGTCGGAACCCATCTCCACTCCGTGGCATTCGTTAGCTCGTCGATCTCCCCGAGTCTATTCGCCACGAAAGTGGAGAATCTTCGCGGCTCCGACCTTATCCAACATAGGACTGTCGTGGAATCAGTCCAGTAAAACGTTTTTTGCACGGCGCACTGGGTCTCGCGCCTGATGGTGGCCGCCAATCTGGCCGCCATGAGCGCACCCTGTAGTTCGAGCCGTGGAATGGACACCACCTTCAGTGGTGTCACTTTGCACTTACTACTTATGAAGGTAGTCTTGTGCCCCTCATTGGTGCATTCGGTCATGTATGCCACTGCGCAGCACGCCGTTTCGGATGCGTCGCTGAACAGATGCAATTTTCTACTGTTCCGTCGGTCGACGACCGAGCATCTGGGTATCGCGCAATTCACCCCTTTGACTTGCGCGACCCAATTTTGCCACCTCGCTTTGTGGTCTTCCCGTATCCGCTCATCCCAGTTGGTGTGTGCCCTCCACACATCCTGCAAGAGTATCTTCGAGCGGATAATCAGGCATCCGAGGAAGCCGACAGGATCGAAGATCCGCATCACCGCGCTCAGCAATCCCCTTTTTGTGGGCCAATCCTCTTCATTTTGGCTGAGCGGGTCTTCAAACTGGTACACGAATACGTCCGCGGTCGGCTTCCATGCTATACCTAGCACCCTCCCGGTGTATTCGCCACTGATATCCGTTGTTGTGTGGGCTTCTTTGATGCTTATAGGTGTGGCTGACGCGGCGCGCGCTTCCTTCGGCACTGAACGGAGAACCCCGTGTCCGTTACTCGCCCAATTCATCAGGCGGAAGCCGCCCCTCCGGAGCACCTCGGATACTTCCCGGACCATCTTCTCTGCGGTAGCGGCATCTTCCACCGCGTCCAAGTAGTCGTCCATGTAGAATTTCGACTTGCACGCCGCTACCGCTTCCGGGAACTCCTTCTGGCTCCTGTCAGCCACTGCATTGCGCACGTACTGCGCGCTGCTCGGTGAGCACGCGGCTCCAAACGTCATCGACGTCATCTTGAATGTTCGTGGTGCCTCCTCGGGCCTCTTTCTCCACAAATAGAGTTGCGAGCGTTGATCCTCTTCCCTTATTTTTATTTGGAGGAACATTTCGCATATATCTGCCGCGAGCGCTATTTTTCCCTCTCGGAACCGGAAAATGTTGCCCAATAGCGAAGACAACAGATCCGGTCCCGCCATTAATTTGTCGTTGAGGGACGTGCCTTTGTATTGGCTCGCGGCGTCGAAAACCACCCTAATCTTGGTGGGTTTTTTAGGGTTTACCACCGCAAAGTGCGGCAAGTACCACTGCCTGGGTACTCTAACAGCCGCTTCACTTGCGGGAACCTCCGTAGCGTACCCTTTCTGAAGGTATGCTTCCATCTTTTCATGATAGGCTGCGGCAAGCTCTTTATTTCCTCTTAGCTTCCGTTCTACGCCTTCTAGGCGGCTCAAAGCGTGTTGCCTGTTATCGGGCAACCACACGCCTTCTTCTTTCCACAGCAGTCCCGTCTCCCAATGGCCATCTGGTAGGGGTCTCGATGTGGCTTGCATAATTGCTCGCGCGCGCGTCATTTGCCTATCTTCACGCACGGCGCCAGTTACTCCTAAGGAGTCCACTGCGAAGTTCGATTTCACCAATTCTTCGATCTTCTTGCAGCATCCATCGTGGCGTCCTTCGGCGGTCGGGTTCGGCACCACCGAACCGCAATCTCGGCCGCTCTCGCTGGCGGCCCGACTCGACACCGTATCACTTCGCTCGCGGGGATTTTGCCTTTCACTTGTAACCGCGAGCGCCAATTTTTCGCCTTCCGGTGGACCGGCGACCTTTCCATGGGCTACCCAGCCCAGCAATGTCCTGGATCGCATAATCTCTTCGTCGTCGATGGTGACTTCTCGCGACACGATTATATGCGCATTGTCTTGACCGATTATCATCTTCGGTTTCACGTTTTTTACGATGTTCTCGTTGGAAATCCGCTCGATTTCCGTCCGTATACACGGCGCGTGTGGTAAATTTAAATTCCGTACGGTATTTGCACCGATAGCGTACGAGATTTCGCTATTTCCCTTGATCATCACTTGCACGCGTCGAGTGTCCGCGGGTTCCCTGCTTCCATTTATCCCGCGGATCGAGATCGTACCGCGGCGCCCGCGGGCGCCGACCCGATTGGCTATGTCATCGTCTATTAAGGTAATTGTAGAGCCTTCATCTAATATGGCGTCGATCACTACACGACCCTTAGGCCCACTGATTTCCACTGGCATCACCTTTAATAGCACTAAATCCTTTGTTGCCATTACCCCTACGAACGCGTCGTTCGTAGGATTTCCGCCGGCGTAACTCAAACCACCGGCGGCGCTTGATTCTTGCGAAGCCTCGTGTAGGAGTTTATGGTGAGAGGCTGTACATGAGCCGACACCACACTTCACGTTACTCCTACACTGGGGCACGCGATGTCTACCGTCCAGGCATCGGTAGCACAGCCCCTTCTCTCTCGCAAATTCCCTCCGAGCCGCTGTCTCCATTTGAGCGAACTCGGAGCAAGCGTTTATCTTGTGTCCCCCGCGGCGGCACTTAGCGCACTTCTTTTCCGCGAACGGACGCGATTCCGTTATGAACACCGTTTCCTTTCCACGCGTAGATTTCACCGCCTTCACCGGTTCCAAAGCGCCACACTCCGCGGCATTGTCCGCGAATCCCATCATCCAGTCTGCAAAGTCGGCAATCTTTGGTATCGCTTTTACACTTGCGCGATCGCGGACCCACATGGCGCGGAGCACCGGCCCGAGCTTCGACACAAGCTCACCGAGGGCGCCCGGCATTTCTACGTATCTACTTTTCGCGTTCGCGATCGTCACTTTCACATTTCTGACCGTCAGTGCATAGTCCACTATCTGGTCCATAGATGAATCGTTTGTCAATCGCGGAAACTTTCTCACTTGTTCAAACACTGCGTTTACCAACACTTCGGGCCGACCGAACTGCTTTTCGAGGGCGGCCATTATCTCTGCGACGTTCTTGGATTTCACCATCAATGCTTCGACTGCATCCCGGGCGCGCCCCTTCAGCGCGATCCGTAGGCGAAGCAAATTCTCGGGGTCTGAGAATCCACATAATTCCGTAGAATCCAAGAAGTAGTCGTAGAATGACGGCCAGTCAACTGGGTTGCCGGCAAACTCCGGCAGCGCCTTTCCCGCACTCTGGCGCGCAAACATAGCGCTGATGCGGGGGTCCTCGTCCTTTCTTGTTCGGTCCCTTTCACGGCGCACCGTCGAGTCATCGTGTGTACCCGTGCGCGGTTCTGCACGGCCATGTTGCTCGACCCATCTCTTTGTAGTGCGGCGTGTAGTGTCTTCATTGGCCGCCGCATCCATATCCTCTGCGGCGGAGCGCACGCTCAAGGCGCGCGGTTGTGCATCATCCTGCCGAGATGCACCCGTGATTCCATTCTGCGACGTCTCCGAGGGGGCCCGCGCTCCATACTGCGCGGGATGCGGTTGCCGCGACGTCCCCGGGCCAGCCTGCGCTCCACTTTGCGCGGGCTCCGGCTGTGTCGTCGCTTTCACCGTCAAGAGAGCCATCAGCTGGCTCATCTGCTTCCGATGTTCTTCTCTTTCGCGCCGCATTTCAGCTCGCAGGTTCCGAATGGTGTCTTCGGTTCCTTTGGAGCTTTCGTGAGAGCGCGTCTCTCCATGCAGCGTGTTGTCCGCTTCCGAATCCACATCCGAAGCGGGGGCCTCGGGCTCCGAGGCGGGTCTCATTGGCTGCTCCTCGGCGTTCCTCCCAGAGCGTAGGGAGGCCGGCATCGTAGTAGCGCAGGATCAGGGTGGGCCAGCTTGTAGAAGATCACGATCCGGCTCGAAGGACCAAAAATGTGGGGCGCCAAACCTCACACTTTAGACTGTTGATAGGTGCGGTGTGACTTCTGCAGCGCTTCGCTTCTGGGGGCGTAAGTCCCAGAAGTTCTGAAGTCCTGCGGCGAGAGGTGAGAATATTTACTAGTAAATATTCTATCAAAATCCGATTCCGATGCGTAGGTCGAGGTGTGTACTGGTTCGTAGTCCGTGGTCGTAGCGATGAGTCAAGTCCAGGGGGGAGAATCCAGTAGAGTAGCGAAGGGTAGAGCGAGCGGAGAAATAAAACACCAAGTTCAGTCGTCCAGGATGGAATGATTTATTTTACAAAGGATACATACATTTATACCCATACGGAGCTAATCTGCCGGGCTAGTCCCCCTATTGCCTACGTGCGCGGCCCCCACCACTTTTCTGCTGGGTTCCCGTTGGCCCCAGCGTAAGTAGTGGGAGCCACGCCCCCTTTCCCCGCTCAGTCTGGCGGGTTTCAATATGGGGACAGCTGCTCGGACAGAGTCGCTCCGTTTTATTATCACAATACAAAATATACTAAATATATCCTAAAATGTGGTCCTTTTTCGGACCTTATTTCGTCTGGTCCGTTACAATTTTTAAGAAATCATATTACACACGTGTAACATTTACCAATTCTATCCATGAATAAAACAATTTAAGAACAACGTTCAGAAATTGGTTCATATATATAGATCAAAGAATTTGAGTAGTATGGTTGTCAATAATGGGTAGAATTGGTGAACGTTACACATGTGTAAAGTGATCACTTGAACCAGCCTATGACGGTTGTCAGCCCCGTAATTGCCCAGACTTCCATATTCTTCTTCATCTTTTTCATTATATTTAAAAATAAATAATGGAATGTGGCGAGAGCTTTCAGCGTACACAATGGAGCAAAGTATATGAAGTAAAGCATGGAGTTGGCAAAAGAAGGTTGAAAGTAGACGGAATGCAGTCGAAATATAAGAAAAAGAAGACCAAGAAACACTTTTCCTAAGTAAGTCAAATACTTGAGAGTGGTCAAGTTAGGAGTCGCAATAACTGATGGATATATCCATATGAGGATATTCATGAGTTCAAGATTGCCTGCAAAATACAGATCGGTGTGGCGTTCTATTCTCTCTAATCCTACGGGGATGCGCTGTGATGGCTTGTGAGTTAGTTAGCTATTTCATTAATCTTTAGCCGGCCCTGCCAAGCGAGAGTACATAATATATAAACATATATTTATGTGTACCTAATACGTATACATGCACACATGGATAGAACATATTATATGGACTCCTTTGAATCCAGCGGGAAGTTGGAAGCAGGAATGCCGCAATTGACAGGATGTCTTGTATGCTGTGTTTTACATACACTCGAATATTCACATTATAAACTAAAGTTCCTTATATCGAAATTCTCCGGGTTACATGTACCCATCTACCCAATAAAACGGGAACAAAAATGTAGTTTTTGTTTTAATTATGTTAATATTACAGCATAGATGAAGAAGAATATATGGGTGTTATTAACAGGTCCACCTCCGTATTGTTATATTGCTCACTCCTTTCAAGAACGTCATAAATCAAAATACTAGATTTTTTAGGAGAACGTTTTTAAAGTTTAAAAATATAACACAATGTATTAAAAATAAATATCAACCCACTTATTGAACTTTTTACTGAGCAACAGATCTTTTTAGGTAAAACCTGAAGATTTTTTCTCCAATTGAAAAATATTTAGTAAATTTGAAAAAATTATAAAAAAATACCTTTTCTTCAAAATGCAAAACAACAATTTCTGCTCTGTAGCGGGTAAATATTATGTTAAAAATATGCCTCTTTTACTGGGATATAGTACATTTTCTGGGCATTCCGAAAACATGCACAACTGAAAATTGACGATTTTTGATATATGACGTTGTTGAAAGGAGTGAGTGAAGTGTGATAAGTGATGGATTAAGCCAGCCGTTAAGGTCGTTAAGCCCTGGGATACTCAGACTTCCATCTTCTTTCATATAAAGAGGAACGATACATGTTTCATATCAAGTTGACAACTTTAACATTCGTGCCAGCCTATGACGGTCGTTAAGCCAGCCTATGACGGTCGTCAGCCCCGTAAATGCCCAGACTTCCATATTCTACTTCATCTTTGATGAGATGTCAAAAAATAATTTAAAATTCCTCTTTCTGCCCAAGAGTTAGACTGTGCAATATAGTACGTTGCATATATTAACACCATTTATTCGTACGTCAACTACAGGATGGCACAAAATTAATCACCTCATCAGAAGACGTTATAAAAACTTAAATAGGGTTGTAAGTAAGGAATAAATATTCCTTTATTTTCAAACTTTGCCCCCTTGGCTAACCCTCCCCCTCTCCCAAACTTACCCCTCTCCTTATTTATACAACAGTTACTTATTTATTATGTTTTCGTTGACATTTAGACCTGAAGATGGAAGCTTGGCTTTCGAAACTAGTCGTCATAAAATAAACTCAAGTGGTAAAAAAAACATGTGTCTTCTTTAATAATTTAATCAAGTCTTATCACAAAAAGAATGCCGAAACAATAAATAAAAGTAATTTTACATTTTGACATCTTATCATACAGAAGAATATTTTTTAAAATATATGTTTTAAAACTTTGTTATTTATGACCTCTTGTGATTTTGGCAAAAAATCGTGTTTTTTGAAAAAGTGTTTTCTTAACTTTGATATAATAGTTAATTTTAAATCAATGAATTACACGAAAAATAGTTTATATTATTTAAATATATCCCCTAAAGCTAATTATTAATTAAACACTTAACCCTAAAAAACGTAAATATTTTTAAATACAAGCAAATATATATACGGGCCTCTGAGGTCCCCACGTCAGTGGTTACGTGAAATTAAATCCACCTCAGTAGCTTAAGGTTAGTAATTTCATCATGTCTTACCACAAAGTAAATGCCGGAAAAATAAATAAAATTTCCGATAGTGTGATTAATTTTGCGCCACCCTATATATTTCTGGGTCGAAAGATGACGACATATCGCCGTGATTGTAAAACCACAACAGCGATGTTTCCGTGTGACAATTGTATCCTATTTTTGCCATAGAAATCCAGATGAATCGGAAAACGTTTAGCATATATGATTGAACGGTCGCATCAATGAATGCATGTAAATGAATGAGTCTAGCCGTATAATGGAGACACGTTTAGTATATTGTTCATTAATGGAATATCAATGCTTTTAATATTTTGTCAATCGCACGGTGGTTGAAATGATTCAAGCTCAATATACTTGGAAAAATGGAAAAAAAACGAGCGATTTGTTGCATTATATATATAAAAAAAAAGATTTATTATTTTGGAGAAACCATATCAACATAATGTGTGAAGCAATAATTTTTATCGTTTCGGAACAGAAACTAGATGTTTTTGTAAAAATGTGCATTATTAGAAAAATATATTCTTCAAACCCTTATCCGCACCTCAATGGTGCGTAGGGCACTGCGTAATACAAACGCAGTGTTATCTTGATCGTTTACACGTGAAGGAAAGGTGATCAGCCCTTCGCTTCAGGTACCAGTCCAGGGTAGTATTGAATAAATAGTACAGTGAAAAAAATCACTTATATTTATTTTACCCCCCCCTGGGAATCCAACCCGGGACCTCCAGAACGGTAGCCGAGCGTGCTGACCATTACACTACGGAGGCGAACAAACATGTCAAATTACACATAGTAATATTTCAACTAGAATGTGTTATACGATGATAAAGAAAAAAGGTTATATAAAAAGTAACTTATTTCTTAAACTTTAATTTATAAATTGAAACGTTATAAAATCAGTTTATATTTTGATGTCACTTAATTTTAACTAAGTATTATTTTATGAAGAATATATTTACTTCGAAACCGGTCAGAGGTTTTTTTTACGGAATAACCCACAAAATCTCAACCGTTTAAAGGCTTGTCTACAGGTAGAATGTGAAAAATGCATCACAAATACCCAGATCAATTGAAAATAAAAATTTTATTGAATTAATTTTTAACTGGCGGGAATCGCGCCTGTGACGTTAGTTTCGCAGTCTAGCGTCTACCCAACTACACTATGGCGCCTGTCTTAACATTTTATTTATTTTATCATAAAAAAAATACAAATATCCCGCTAGTAGTTGGAAACAGTGAGAGTGATAGCACTAGGAAATTTAAAAAAAAAAACTAAAAACGCACATGTTTCGCAAAATCATTTCCACAATATTTTTTTCCAATTAAATCTCAGCGAAGCACCCTTGTGACAATTTTTTAAAAAGGCGTTAAAAATATAAATGATCCAAAATTAAAAACTCGTAAATTTAATTTAATTTACGGTGTTTTCTGATTTTATAAAATTGTAAAAGAAAAACACTTGTTTTTTATGAGTTTTGTTTATTTTATTTTACGACTAGTTTCGGATGCTATGCTTCCATCTTCAGGTCTAAATATAAACTATTTAGTTTATGTTTAGACCTAAAGATGGAAGGAAGCATAGCTTCCGAAACTAGTCGTTAAAATAAAATAATTATAACTCAAGTGGTAAAAAACAGGTGTTTTTCTTTTACAACTTCTTCATGTTTTACCACTCAGGCGCAGTGAACGCCGAAACAATAAATAAAATAATTTTAAATATATGAAATTGATATATGGTAAAGTAAATATTTTTAATAATACTTCATTGGGATAGCTCTGAAATAATAAATGACAGATATATTTCGACTTGTCAACCGATAAAATACTTCGTCGTTTTTACAACATATATCAATGGACAAATTAGTTCAACGAATCCAAAAATACGTATTTTCCTCTTAATTTACCTGAGGAATGGTATAAGCAGTGACAGGGTTAAAAAATGCTTCTAAATTGGTAAAATGACAGATTTATATTCGAGACCAACGTCTAATATTGAAAAAAATACGTTTTTTATTCGAAATTCGGGATTTGTTCATTGTAAAACAATCGTTAGGGCTCGCGCTAGGTGAATAATTTATTATTTAGCATGTTCCTGTTTAAGTTTTCACAATAAATCGCTAGTAAATTCTGGCAAGGTCAAAGTAAAAATGTCGACAGAGGAAGAATAATGCGAGCAGGTCAGAACCCGAAAAATAAAAAACATAATTTTAAATTCTTTTTGCGGGCTGACATCCTACACGGTTAAAAAATACAGCCCAGCAAAATGAGGAAAAACAAAAATGTATTGATCGATTTGAAAAAAAATGATATTTGGACACCAATATCCTTTTTTTATTCAGTTACCCAACATTTTCAAAGATTCCTGCAAAAGAAGGCATAAAACCAGTAAGAATAAAAATTAAATAATATATGTACCATATAAAGCGAAGCTTTGTGTAACTCGCTGACCCAAAGAGAATTGGTAATTTATATTTAAGCGCTAGCTTTGTGATTTTCTATTTTATAATTAAAATATTACTTTGTTTTAAAATCACTATAAATATATTTATAGTGATTTTAAAACAAAGTTACATTTTAAATATACAAAAGAGAATTTTTGAAGAGCTTTCTTGGGTGAGCTGAATGAGATTGTGTAATTTTTTAATTTCTATATTTCGTCGTACAAAAAATTACAAATTACAATAATGTGCTTTCACTGAGTTCTGAGCACCGAGAATATTAAGAACATTTTATTTTGTTATAACGAATTTGCTTTGTGAGAAGAGATCGTTATTTTCTTGAAATAAGTATTTTTTTTAATGTTCACGTGTTTTAGTATAAAAGTGACTGGTGTTTTTTTACTTGACAGTCAAAAACATATTTTCCGTTAGATTTTTTGACCACAGTGGCAGTGCCATCTGTTGGACAACATCAACATATGAAAAACTAAATATTTTTCATGGCGGACAGGATGCTTCTTGACGTCTGCTGTCAATTAGCATTAAAGAAACGCTTCTGACAAAATACATTGCAATAACAATAAATAAAGCATATAAGAGGAGATAGAGATTGGAGAAAATAAAAAAAATATACGTAACACTAACTAACCGACATTAAAGAAAACACAAAATAAACTATTCGATCTACATTAAATAAATCATATTAAAATGTGTACTGTAAAATATTTTCGATTGCATAATTTTTAAAGCTTCACAAGCAATTTAAAATAAATACTTTTTACGTAATTTTAAAGAATTCCATAATTCCGAGATCATTCTAAGTCGACTGCAAAATCCACATTGTTCTGTACTAGTTGCTGTTGCATTAAAAGTAAATTAATTGTTCCGAGTATTAAATAATGTGCAGGATTTTCCGGAACACCGAGTATTATGAGTCGGTCGCGTTTTATTGTGAACTTCCATTAGTTCCTACCATTAAATGGATTTTCAAATTCCATTTAATGCAGAAACAAATTGCCGGGCAAACATATATATTTTAAAAGAGATAACAAAACTGAATATTTTAAGTGTTTAAATCTTAGAAAAAATACATAATTCATGGAGGAGATGACCAATTATTATCTTTGGGAGATTAAGACATCATATATGCAATTCTCAAACACTGCCTTATTGTAAAGATAGAATAAAAAAGATTGAAAAATGTTTAAAAAAATAATAAAATTGGTGAATTCCTTTGTATCCTAGTTTCCTAGTTTTGAAACGTTTTAAAAATAAATATTTCCAAAAAGATTTTTAATTGATTTCTCAGTAAATTAATTGAGAAATATAGATGTCAGGGTTTACGACTAATCATTGATGGCTGGTTAAAATTGACGCTTCATAAACATGTAATTCGCCATTTTACAAATGATTGACAGCGATATAAGTAAAATTTTCAGAATTTGTACGTATCACGTTTCAAATGAAATGCATGTTACTTTTTCAGCGACATCTATGGTTGAGATTAGTAAGATTTTTACAAGCAGAAACCTTCGTAAAATGTATGTTAGTAGATTCTTCCCGAATTATTTTACGCACCAGAACACACCTTAAAATATAATTTTCAATGTAAGAACGGAAAAAGATCCGCTTAATCACTTTTTAAAAATATAATTTGTATTTGAAGCAAAAACTTTGTGATTTTCCATTTTATAATTAAAATATTACTTAGTTTAAAAATCACTTTAAATATATTATTAAAACTTCATTATAATGTCTAACGGTTTCGAAGAAAAAAAGAAGCGGTTAGCTTCGTTATTATCGTATTATAATTAAGTTGTAATAAAATGTTAATCGTGATTTTAAAACGAAGTTATATTTTAATTATAAAATTATAAAACATTTTTGTTTTGGTGTCAAGATAAAGGTAAGGTTTCGAGAATATGCCCACATTATGAGTATTCATACATAAACTATCATCTTTTCAAAGCCGTATTTTACATTCGATTTTTATACTACAAATCATTTGTTTTTTTAAGAAACAGCCTGTAGATGTCTCTAATAACAAATCTTTCTAATTAATTATAAATTTTTGTATTTTTTTGACATGTTATCAAAGATGAAGAAGAATATGGAGCTCTGGGCATTTACGGGGCTAACGACCGCCATAGGCTGGTCTAAGCGATCACTTTACACACGTGTAACATTCACCAATTCAACCTAATGAAGTTCTTGTGATTCAAGACCAATGTTTCAAAATTGGTTCATATGAACAGAACTTTAGTAGTGTGGTGTACAATAATGGTGAATGTTACATGTGTGTAAAATGATCACTTAAACCAGCCTATGACGGTCGTCAGCCCCGTAAATGAAAGAATGAGAAAATATATGTGGCAAATGAGAGAGGGATGACAGAACGAGGACGACCGAAAAAGACTTGGCACGATCAGATCAATCAGAACCTAAAATCTGGCGGTGTTAAAGGTCTGCGCAATCGGAAGGGGAAATATGACTGTCAGGACAGAAGAGCGTTCCATCCTTTTTGCCTACTCCTGCGGGGAAACGGCGTGATGGTAGTAGTAGTAGTAGTATTAAATATCAATATAATAAGTATATGAGGTTAACTGTATATGTGTTTTGATTTCTAGGGAGGATAAAATAAATATAAATAAGTATTTCTTAACTATTTACTTTTTTCCTGGAAGGATGAAAGTAAACTGAATGCAGACGAAATGCGAGTCGAAGGAGTGGAGAAAGAACAGTAAAAAAATTAATGAGGCTTGGAAATAGAAGCAGAGAGAAACCGAGAAAAACTTGGCGTTATTTTATATACCTACTATTTTAAATACTTGAAAGTGGTCAGGTCAGAAATCGGAATTATCGGCAGGTATGTAAGAGAAGATACATGAATGTGGAAGAGGGGAAGAATGTTTGCAAAGACAAAGTGGTGTGGCGTTCTATTCTCTCTACCAACCCATGCAGAAAGTGGCGTGATGGTTAGTATTTTTTTTTAATACAATAGGTATGTATGATATGATGCATGAATGTGGAAGAGGCGTAGAATGATTTCAAAAACAGAGTGGTGTGGTGTTCTATTCTCTCTACCTTCCCATGCACAAAGCGGTGTGATGGTTAGTTAGTTTTTTTTTTTAATACAGTGTGTTTCTCGTTAGCTGAAACATCCCATTACAAATTCAAAATTACATTTTCCTCCTAGGAATTTGGTCTGAATTCTTTTCTTTCATTTCGCGTTTGAGCAATTAAAATACAAATAAACAAAGAGAATAATAAACTGGGAGAGAACAGTGAAGTGAAACGAGGTATTTGAGAATATTGAGATTAATGGAGGAAACGTGGTGTTGTGACATTCAAACACGTTAGGTGGAAGTCGGCCAAATTTCCGGCCTGGGAGAATTAGCCAAGTTTACTCAACATGAGATTAACGTTTACTCAAGTAATCACATTGAATAATAGATTTTTTCACGGTGTTGGTTTATTACCTAATAAATCAATTTAAAAAATCACAAGACTATCGGTAACTTTCTTATTGAAATCTGTAGAGAGCTAAGGGAGATATTAGGGTTTAAACATTAGATATTTTAATAAAACGAAAAACGTGCGTTCGCATACGTCATCAAATTTCCGTCGTCGAACGTTTAATTACGTCATATGGTTTATTGTCTATGGTTTAAAGAGCTGTAATAGTAGTAGTGAGGATTGTTTGTTTACCATTACACTACCATTTGTGTTATACACATATGAGGGGAAGGGGTGGGAGGGTGGACGACCATAGACATCAACAAATAGAGCCGCAAATAATTTAGCAATGCTACCTATAAGTCCATCGTTTCTGTGTCGTCATTCATTACCAACTTACGAAAACAACGTTTTTACGAAGGCAAATTTTCTACAAGAAAATGATGAATGAAAATATAGATTATAAACACAAAACGAGTCTAATACAGTCCTTTATATGTTGAGTATGTTAAATAAGATATTCCTCCCGTCTGACAATGATCCATTAGCCAAGATTATTCCACATGAGGTTAACGTTTGCTTACATTGAATAATTGAAGTGTACGGAATGTCATTTCTTCATGTCATGACGGTTAAAATTTTAAAAAATAATTGAAAAACATAAACATTATAAAATTAAATAACTTTGTTTTAACCACTTTTTATGATTTAACCTACCGATTTCGACAAGAAACTTGTCATCATCAGGGTTTATTTTAATTAAAAAAAACATTAAAATACTCTCACCAAAAACTTCCACACACTCCGTAAAAATCCTAAATGTTATTTTTATTATTCATTGCATAGCAACCCCAACTAAAAACTGATGGAATCACCCAAAAACAGTATGAAAATGCGCACGCATACGTAAAGTGGAGAACACACACAAAAACCTACTGTGCAGAAATTTTAGGAACAGGAATTGGAAAAATATCAAAAATAGGACTGTTACTTCAATTAAATTGATTATTAATAATATTTATCGATAATAATAGTAACTGCGGAAAACATTCAAGAAATGAAAAATATAAAACCAATTTTACTTTATATCACGATAGTCTAATAAAACACTCGCCATTTATAAAACTAAACATTAAATTATATTTTAAATTGAATTTAAAATACACGTTATTTGAGCAAACGGGCGTAAATCGATTGTAAGCCACAATCAACGTTGACAAAAAAAAACGATTTTACGACCACGTGGGCGCTTGGCACCGTACAAACGAGGCAAAGTCATATTAAAATGTATTCTTTCAAATATTATTATTTAATGGATTCGCTGAAGCCGCGGGTGAGTAGTAGTGCCATCAAAATGTAATAAAACAAAAGTGCCACATACGACGTTCCACTTGGCGGGCCTCTATTTTTACATTATCTTGTTTATTATAGTTATTAGGGTTATTTAAAATGACATTTTGAGTGTGTCCAAATACTTTTTCACATATCTGGATTATCTCCAATTATAGGAGTTATTTTTCATATTATTTTTTGAAATCTCATCAAAGATGAAGAAGAATATGGAAATCTGGGCATTTACGGGGCTGACGACCGTCATAGGCTGGTTTAAGTGATCACTTTACATGCATATAACATTCACCAATTATTAGAAATAGGTATCAAATTTTGCTAGAGTGTGCTCGAACCGAGAATCTCTGACTTAAGAGTCCGCGACACTAACCACGGGGCCACAACCCGACACATATAAATGATTGACGTAACCATAAATTAATTATAATAAAACCCTTATCCGCACCCCAGTGGTGCATAGGGCACTGCTTCATATAAACGCAGTGTTATCTTGATCGTTTACACATGAAGGAAAGGTGATCAGCCCTCCGCTTCAGGTACCAGTCCAGGGTGATATTGAATAAATATTACAGTGAAAAAATCACTTATATTTATTTGACCTCCCTGGGAATCGAACCCGGGACCTCCAGAACGGTAGCAGAGCGTGCTGACCATTACACTACGGAGGCGGACATAACTATAATATTGATATATCCGTAGGGCGAATAAATGTGAATCCACCCCTTGACGAAGTGCCATTGACAATCAGGTTGCGATTAGTTGTCGAAGATATATTTTTTACATATTGATATATATGTGTCACCTACTTTCAAAATCCGCCAGATCCATGTAAGTTAATTTTACAAAAAAATATGAATTCTCCGGGTAACATTTATGTTTCAAAGATTTGTCTATCTTCAGATAAAATATTATGAAATAGAGAATTATCACATTATTTTGGATTTTTCTCAGTATTTAAAAAAAAACATGAGACACAAACCGATAGTGACGTCATCTTAAGTTTTGATCTATCCCCGCTCTCTGATTGGCCGATATGGGTCAGAAGGCGAGATCCATGAATATAGCGGAATTTGAAATACAACGCTGTTTTTTAAAAATATTTTTTATAGCAGGGTTTTCAAGTAAATACATATTTTAAACAATATAACCTGCAAAAGGCATTCTAACTAACTAACTAACCATCACGCCGCTTCCCCGCAGGGGTAGGCAGAGAGAATAGAGCGCCACACAACTCTGTCCTTGCAAACATTATTCGCCTCTTCCACGTTCATGCATCTCCTCATACATACCCGCCGATTGTTACGACTCCTAACCTGACCACTTTCAAGTATTTGGCATACCTGATCGTGCCATGTTTTTCTCGGTCTTCCTCTGCTTCTTTTCCCACTAACATTCGCCTCATAAATTTGTTTTACCGTTCTTTCGTCACTCATTCGTTCCACATGTCCAAACCATCTCAACACACCTTTCTTAATTTTATCGATAATGCATAGGCATTCTGATAGAGTATTTATTTTTAAATCGTATAAAAATGGATCTGATGGATTTGGAAATTGGCGACACATATAACGACAGCAAGAAATTCCTTCAAATGCTACAAAAAAACTGTACGTCATAATATTTGGTGACACGCGAATGCGGATGGAAGTTCTAGACGCATGGACAAGTGTAATGGATAGAGGCGCGCGCCAATTTATTAATAGTCTCACATTGTCTCCTGTTAATAACTTCACACATGTCCACTCTGATTGTAAATCAATCATATACATTGATCATTTGATGTGCCATAAGACAGCTATTGAGAAGTGTGACCCCACCGAGCGGTCAATTATTCATTATTGATTGATATGACAACCGTTGCGTTGGCAGCTCCATGTTGCGATCGGTGTCGTGTTCGAGGAAACAAAAGAGCGATTCCGAGGTATTATCACTTGGGAGGAATGTGCTGCAAAATGATCTGTTTTAGATGTTCGAATGGTGATATTAGGCAAGCATGCAAGGCTGATGGTTTTATCACTGTGCGGCAAAACGATGTATGCTAGATGTTCGAATAGTGAAATAAGGAAAGAATCGAAGGCATTATCGATAAAACTAAGAAAGTTGTTTATTGTAACTGCAGACAGTTAGTAGAATTCCATATTGAATTGTTGGGTAATATATCCAAAATTAAACAAGGTTTATTTGGTTGAATTCTACATTTATTTATGTATATTTTAAAACGTGACACGTTTCGTCTTCTTAAGACATTATCAAACACTGACCTCAGTGGGTCAGTGTATATGTTACGTTGAAATAATAACATATTTCAACGTAACTCATAAAGTATGTATTTGATAACTTTTTTCATTTTCATATTTTTGATTGTTTAGTTTTCTGTTATTATTTTTTGACATCTCATCAAAGATGAAGAAGAATATGGAAGTCTGGGCATTTACGGGGCTGACGACCGTCATCGGCTGGTTTAAGTGATCACTTTACACACGTGTAACATTCACCAATTCTACCCATTATTGACAACCACACTACTCAAATTCTTGGAAGTTTTATATTATCCACTGATACTTCGTGATGGAATTGCATTTTTAATATATTATTAGATTAAAACCAATATTTTTAGCTCTTCCACCTTTTTTTATTTGACCAGCGACCGGGTTTCGTCGTTTTTTGTTAAAATCAAATGTTTGTAGTTTATATTAGCACTTCTTACCTAATTTTATTTCTGATATCTGTTGTATTCTTGCCAGTGGCCTTTTATTATAACCATAAATAAAATGTATTCCTACACACAGGCCATGCCTTTGTGGGATATTTTTTTGTATTAATATTATTTATTTTTAAGTACCTACTTGTAATTATAATATATTTGTAAAGTATCTATTATTACTCTTCTTTTAATTTTCTTAGTATTTATTATAAATTAATGATTGTAACTACTTTACTCGTATTATTTGAAAACATTATTTAAACCCATGAAAAAATGACCTAAGTGGTTTTTTTTTCATACGCAATCCAGATTCTTATAAAACTGGTGTCTTTTTTCTTCCTTCGAGGAGGCAACAAGTAATGGATAGCGAGTGCTTTATCTACATCACTAAATAAAGCGTTGTTTTTCTTTTCTTTCATTATACAACCAACGAAAGAACTTTCCGGTACCCCCTAACAAAATGTATTTTCTTTATAAAATAAAACAATTTTTTAACCACTTTTTATTGGTACACATTTTCCAACAATTTTTTAAATCACATTTTCATATGGTGTACGGAGTGCGTGGAAGTTTTTGGTATCGTAAGGGAAGGTTTATTAACTATTGAGTTTTACAATGTTTTAGAATTAGTAACATAAACCCTAATGATGACAAAGTTCATGATGAAACCGGTTGTAAAAAGTGTACCAATAAAAAGTGGTTAAAACAAAGCTGTTTCATTTTATAAAGTTTATAAAATGTGCCACAAAGTATCTGCTAAAACATTGAAGAAATGTATTTTCTTTTTAGGGAATCAATTTACATGTCCATGACTAGATCATTCAATATCCAGTGTCCATGTAAGACGCGCTCATCCTATGACAGACTTTACTGCCATTATTTCTATAATCTCTCTTTTACCTGTCTCTTGCGATGAAATGATACGAATTATTCGAGCGAGCGAACATTAAATCCATAGAATGAATTCAATAGAAAGGCTATTGAAAATCGTGAGAGGTCGCTTGGTCCTTCGAATGGTCGAGTGAGCAATAAAGGACACATCTTGTTAAAGCCTTACACTCTACTAGAAGTTGTTCCGATCCTTTGTGTCCCTAATAGATGCCTTTTGAACTGAGATCTTTCACGGCGGAACCTTTTTAAATTGTAGAGGAAATATTTTTGAGAGTTGAATTTTGAATTACATATTTAAATAATATTCTCCTTTGATTCACATAATTTCTCATTGAATATTTAAGATATTTCACTTTTGATTCAAACCCTTATCCGCGCCCCAATGGTGTAAAAGGCACTGCATCATATAAACACAGTGTTATCTTGATCGTTAAATCATGAAGCTAAGGTGATCAGCCCTCCGCTTCAGGTACGAGGCCAGGGTAATATTAAATTAATAATACAGTGAGAAAATCACTTTAATTTTTTAGACCCACGCTGGAATCAAACTCGGGACCTCTAGCATGGTAGCCGTGCGTGCTGACCATTACACTACGAATGCGGACATATTTAAGAGAAAGCGAATATAAAAAAAAAAACTAATAATCACGTCGCTTCCTCGCAGAGGTAGGCAGAGATAATAGAACGTCACTTCAGTCGTTTCTAGTGATATAAAATGTGATAAATGATCGAACATTATTTGCTCAAATTCACATCTTAGAATTTTAGAGAGCTGCTAAATTCACATTTTCTGTTTATTTTGATAATAACAAATGTAACTAATTATCACACCACTTAGTCGCAGGGGTAGGCAGAGAGAATAGAACGCCACTCCACTCATTTTTATCAAACATTACTCCCATCTTCTACATCCATGAAGAAAAAATCACGATTCGACTCAAAACGTATGAGTCTAAAATGAAGACAGTTCGTCGTAAACAAAGAGTAATAAATTTATGTAGACGTTTCGCATTACGAATGCCTAATCATCATACATCTCTCGTGACAGGTTTACTGTCCTACGTATATTGCATACAATCATTGTACGGTATAGTCGTAACTTGTTACATACTCCACTCCTGCATCTGCGCTTCAATGTAACTTAGATGCAACGTTTTGGGTGTCCGAATCCATGTTCACAAATCTGGCTTTAAAAATCACTAAATTCTTGATGAAATCACTAAAATCTAGATGAAATCTCTAAAATCACGATGAAATCACTAAAATGCTGATGAAATCACTTAAATCTTAATGAAATCACTAAAGTTTTGAAGAGATTACAAAAATCTTGATGAAATCACCAAAATCTTGATGAAATCACTAAAATCGCGATGAAATCAGTAAAATCTAAATGAAATCACTAAAATTTTGTTCTAAAATCACTCGTTAACGAGTGGAGGCTTAATACATAAAAAATCTGGCTTTCTCCAGTTAGGACTTATTTTTACATTTTGACATCTCAACATTAATGAAGAAGTTTTCTTCATCTATGTTTAGAAATCGACGTGTAAAAATCACTCCAGAGTGGAGACTCCCAGATTTATAAACAAGGGTTTGGAAACACTCAAAATGTCGCGAATATAATTGGTTGTTAGATTATTAGCTTCATTAAGTTTATAATTTAACCAGTTAAACTTTAAAGCTTAAATTATAAGGAATGAATGCAATGCTAGCATGAGCATTATGGATGAAATTAAAAGAGGTGTATTGAGATGGTTTGAGCACATGGAACGAATGAGAGATCAAAGAACAGTAAAATAAATTTATGAGGCGAATGTTTTAAGAAATAGGAGCAGAAGAATACCGAGGGAAACGTGGTATGATTACTTATTTCAAATACTTGAAAGTGGTAAGGTCAGTATAAAGGAAAGTGAAAAGGTATGTAAATATGAGGAGATGTGTGAATGTGGAAGAGGCGAAGATTGTTTGTAATGACAGATTGGTATGGCGTTCTATTCTCTCTACCTAGTTAGTTTTTTTTATCGTTTTACTTTAATTCGTTTAATATCGGAAAAGGCAAACGCAGTTACTTGAAAAAATATATTTACGTACTCTTAAAATATCGAAGCAAATTTTATGTGAGATTTAGAATATTTATGATTTTAAAAGCTTTTAAAAGTATTTATTCTCCGTTTACGTTTTTGTTACGACGTTACGTAAGGCGGAGATTATTACCATTTGAATCTAGCCTTCAGCGATTCAAGAGCTCGGTCCCATATTTTTCGCAAGAAGCTGAGGCAAAATTAAAAATTATATTCTCAATGCCAATTTTGCGGAATTGTCTCCAAATATAATTTCATTTTCCGGAATTCATTTCATTTGCAAATTAATTTAGAATAGGAATGAATACAAAACAGGACTCGTTTGTTGTCAGAAAAACATTTCTTAACCAACGTGTATTATGACATTGGTCACAAAATTATTTTTTTACTCAATATCAAAATTATTGTGTTTTTTTTTTTGGCTACTAATTTTATATTTTTTTATTTAAGTTCAGCTTGGTAAATACTACTACTCCTTAAAATCTATTGGGACACGTATTTCAATGCCTTCCGCATCATTTTCGAACACCGTGTGGAGTGTGTCCAAATACTTGTTCACAAAATCTGGATTATCTCCAATTACAGGAGTTATTTTCATATTATTTTTTTTTGACATCTCATTTAAGATGAAGAAGAATATGGAAGTCTGGGCATTTACGGGGCTGACGACTGTCATAGGCTGGTTTAAGTGATCACTTTACACACGTGTAACATTCACCAATTCTACCCATTATTGACAACCACACTACTCAAATTCTTGGAAGTTCTCTATATATATGAACCAATTTAGAAACCTTGTTCTTGAATCACTAAAACTTCACTAGAGACATCTATTGTGAAGCTAAGTCAAAATTTTAGAGTTGTGTTCTTAGGACGTTGAAGGATGAAGTGACGGTAGGAGCTGTTTTTTAAATTTATTTATTATTTTATTATCAATTGGATAACTTAGATTTAGCTTCACATACGGTGTTTAAAAATGACGTAGAATGTATCAAAATACGTGTCACTGTAGCTTTTAATAAATACCGGTATTTACCAAGTAAAACATAAAAAAAGCTGTATTAGTTATGTCGACTGAATAATTAATTTTATATTTTCTTAACTTCAGTTAAGTATTATGACTGCTTTCTTCCCCTCTCTGTATCTTCTTTTACATATTTTTTAAAAATTATCATTACAATGTATTTTGCTTGTAAGAGCCAAAATCACTCCAAAACGAGTAGAGGCTTATAAAAAAAAAAATTAAAAAAAATCTTTTAATAAAAAAGGCGGACAGTCTTTACTAAAGGCGTCACAAAACTAATTTATTCCAAAGAATGAGAATAAAGTTTTTCATAAATCTACCCCTTTGAGCTTCAGTCGGTCGCTTCAAAGCATTATTGGAATTTTCATCGAAATAAAACAACGAGACTCGTTTGCAATTTAATTAATTAGTTAGGAGTGTAAAAACCTCCCCCGGAGAAATAGTAATTCCAAGAGCACCTTACGTGTAACTAACATCCGTTTTATTAAATTCCCCGCATCGTAGGGACGGGCAGGTGTTCCGGAAAATTCGTTACGGGGAATTCGCGCTCCTTGGAGAAAAACTTAATATCCTTTTTAATTTATTTGCCAGTCTTATTCGTTTACATGCAAGGAGGAATACACTAATGTATACAGCTCCGGCGGTTTGAATAAACGCTCGGATTATTTAAATTTTAATATATCTCCCGAGCTACGAAAAAAATCCTGGAGGGAATTAAAAATAAATTGGCTCGAGATCTAACGGTGCAGTGGCGAGCGCTCGTATTGCGTGAGATTACCAGAACATGATATCGTGCTGGGAAAAGAGTGAATGGTGAACTGAATTCAGTTTTAGCAAATAAAACCCTATCATCGAACGCTAGAACTGGCAGTGCACAATGGAGTCTTGGTTCCAACCATCATGCATGAGTTAAAGCATGGAGTTGGCAAAATAAGGATAAAAGTAAATTAAACGCAATACTAAACAATATATGGTATCGCTCATTCCTTTCAACAACGTCATATATCAAAAATCGTTAATTTTCAGCTGTGCATGTTTTCGGAATGCTCAGAAAATGTACTATATCCCAGCAAAAGCGGCATATTTTTAAGTTAATATTTACCCGCTAGAGGGCAGAAAGTGTTGTTTTTGAATTTTGAAGAAAAGGTATTGTTTAATTATTATTTTTAAAATACTAAATATTTTTCAAACGGAGAAAAAACATTCAGATTTTACCTAAAAAGATCTGGTGCACAGTAAAAAGTTCAATAAGTGGCTTGATGTTTATTTTTAATACATTTTAATATATTCTTTAGTTTTAAAAACGATCTCCAGCAAAATCAAGTTTTTTTTTATATTTGACGTAGTTGAAAGGAGTGAGCGATATAAGATCACATCGATGAAGCCTTGAGGTAGTATTTGAAGAAAATGGTGCTTTATAAATTGTCAAAAATTGATAGTTTTATTAGATAACGTAAATTCACCAAAGAAGATTCTGAGATTCAAATATTAAAATAAAACACTTGTGTAAGGCAACTTTTTAACAACGGTTTTGTATTTTCACTTGGTGAGAACATTTTTAGTTCTCGAAACCAGGCGCATTTACATTGATACACTTAAAAATTGGTATTATACCAAGAACTTTGTTTTTTATTTGCGAAAAATAAAAAAAATATAAGTCATACAAGTGGTATAAAAACAAGTGTTTCCTTAATCATTTTAAGTCATACAAGTATTCTATTTTTATATTTGCGAAAAATAAAGTTTTTTGTGAGGAATGTAAATTATATACGGATTCGAGTATTTATTACTGCTGAACATTTTGAAAGAGAATGCATTGAATAAAATGCATTTATTGAGATGTAATCAAAATGATTATGCTAATGCAAAATGCCCGCGGATTACATTGTGGCGGAACAAAAATAATTATATGCAATCATTAGGGATTGTTGTTTTCTGGCCCAAGGACTTCAAAAACTATTTTGCAATTCTCAGAAATATATCATTAGACATCAATAAGATGATTAGATTTATCACAAGAAACCAAACATATCTACAATTGTAGTTGATGACTTTTTACGTTATGTTTACGACTTGTGTTTTTAAGTAACTTGGACGGATATGTTATATTATTTATTGATTCGGCATTAACTTTGTAGAGTGACATGATTATTTTATTAAAATTAAACACTTGAATAATCCACTTAATCGAGTTTTATTTTTATTTACGACTAGTTTCGAAAACGACAATTGTTTTCATCTTCTGGTACAAATTAAAACTGAAATTTAATTTGTACCAGAAGATAAAAACAATTGTCGTTTTCGAAACTAGTCGTAGATAAAAATAAAACTCGATTAATTGGATTATTCAAGTGTTTAATTTTAATAAAATACTGATATGTTATGTTGAAATTTGTCTTTTTCGGGTAACTTGTGCGGATATATCTTAAGTTAGCGACACGTGATTCTGAGTACATTACTTGTGCGGATATGTTAAGATAACAACTTGTGTTTTCAGGCAAATTGTGCGGATATATTAAGTAAACCACTTGTGTTTTTGGGTAACTTGTGCGGATATGTTATGTTAACGACGTGTGTTTTTATCTAACTTGTGCAGATATATCTCAAGTTAGCGACTCTTGATTCTGAGTACATTACATGTGCGGACATGTTAAGTAAACAACTCGTGTTTTCAGGCAAATTGTGCGGATATTTTAAGTAAACCACTTGTGTTTTTGAGTATAAGTATGAATGATTTGTGTTTTTATGTAAGTTAGGCGAATATGATTATTTAAAGGCTCGTGTTTTTATGCAAGTTTTGCATAAATTTTAAATTAACGACTTGTGTTTTGATGTAAATTGTGTGAATATATTAAGTTGACGACTTGTATTTTTGAAAGCTTGTGCAACTATGTTATATTAACGACTTGTGTTTTTGAGTAACTTTTTCGGGTGTGTTATGTTGATGATTTGTATTTTTGAGTACCATGTGAGAATATATTTCATATAAAATTACAGTACTAAAGGAGGTAAGGCTAAAAAAATTAAATTAGGAAGAAAACTGAGATGTATGAACTATACAATAGAAAAAACAAATATCGCTTAACATATATTGAGACCACTTGAGAACTTATGTTCCCTCTTTTGTTCATAGTATACCATTGGAACATCCTGTATGTGTAAGGCTTGTTTCCTTGAAAACATAAGTCACACTTAAATCCGTTTAATTTACATAAATTTCTCAGTTAAATATTTTATGTGATATTCTTTAGGGCGATTGGTAACTGACGCAATAAAAGTTATGTTAACTTCAAACGTCTTGTGCCGATGTACTTACGAGACCTACCGCAAATTTTACGGTACAGGTCACGAAAGAGCAAAACAACGCAACTGCCATTTTCATTTATAAAAACACATTGTAAAAGATATTAAATACCGGTTTATGAGTACAGTAGGATGCAAAAAAAAACATGAATTGTATTCACGGACAAAATTGTATTCGATCTCTAACTGAAATATGTTTTTCAAAAATGATGATAATTGAGTAGTTTTAATTTTTTACATCTCAACAAGGATGAAGAATAATATAAAAGTCTGAGCATTTACACGGCTTACGACCAGTCATAGGCTGGTTAAGTGATTACTTTATAAACGTGCAACATTCACCATTCTACCCATGATTGACAACCACACTACTCACATTTTTGGAAGTCATAGATAATATATAAGATCCATCCCATGACATTCTGCGATTGAGTTCACAACAGTCATCTATGATTAGATTTAGATAGCTTTTAGTTAGCAGAGACTCATTTATTTGTATTTAGTATTGTGTATTGAGTTCCATATCTAGAAGAGAAACCTAGATATGTGAACAAGTATTTGGACACTATAAGAATGTTAAATTATGTCTTTATGAGGAGATGCATGAATGTGGAAGAGGCGAAGACTGTTTACAAAAACAGATTGGTGTGGCGTAATATCCTCTATGCCTACCCCTGCTGCGAAGCGGCTAGATAGTTAGTAACTAACTTACTAACTAACCACCACGCCGCTTCTCCGTAGGGGTAGGCAGAGAGAATAGAAAGCCATACCATCTTGTCTCTTCGACATTCATGCATCTTCTCATCTACATACCCGCCGATTATATCGACTCCTAATCCGGCCGCTTTCAAGTATTTGACATACCTGATTGTGCCAAGTTTTCCACGGTCTTTCTCTGCTTCTTTTTCTAACTAAATTTGCCTAATAACTTTATTAAACCGTTCTTTACTCACTCATACGTTCCACGTGTCTAAACCATCTCGACACATTTTTTTTTATTTTATCGATAATGCTCATCACAGTCTTGCATTCTTTCCTCATTTCACTATTCAAACATCTATCATACATGAGGTAGTTAGTACGTTAAATGTTGTAAAAATAACAATGAAAACAGTTACGATAGTTTGCGCAACGAACCAGTTAATTTATTTGAAAAATGTGTTTATAGTGATAAATAATTTAAGTCAATTTATGATGCCTCTAGGCGATTTTTTAAAAACTTAATTCCAGGGATAGATTATACATAATTTATGAATATATTTATGTAATTTTCATAATAAAATAACTCAATTATAACGTTTCGACTAGCATTGGCAAAATGTACGTGTAATATTTTTTGATAATTTATTTGCCAATACATAAAAAAAACTATACAAAATTATGCTAGGAATGTATTATTATTTTTTTAAAAATTCCATACGAGATAATATAAACATTATTTGTTTGCTTGTTTGAAATCGATACAATCAATAACAAAAAAAACAAGGTGATATATCGCTCACTTCTTTCAACAACGTCATATATAAAAAGTCGTCAATATTCAGTTGTGCGTGTTTTCGGAATGCCCAGAAAATGTACTTTATCCCAGTAAAAGCAGCATCTTTTAAACTTATTATTTACCCGCTATAGGGCAGAAAGTATTGTTTTTGCATTTGAAGAAAAGGTTTTGTTTGATTATTTTTTAAAAATATTTTACAAATGGAGAAAAAACATTCAGGTTTAACCTAAAAAGATCTGTTGCACAGTAAAAGGCTATGTATTTATTTTTAATACATTTTATTATATTTTTAAACTTTAAAAACAATCTCCTGAAAAATCAAGTTTTTTGATATTTGACGTTGTTGAAGGAAGGAGTGAGCGATATGAATTTTCTTTGCTTACTCATTCGTTCCACACGTCCAAACCATCTCAACACACCCTTCTTAATTTTATCCATCGTGCTTATCTGAGCCTTGCATTCTTTCCTTGTGTCACCATTCGAACATCTATCACACATCGTTTTGCCGCACACTCATTTGAGGGATCGCATTTCCACTGCATTCAGTCTACTATCATCCTTCTTTTGCCAACTCCACGTTTCACTTCCATACATCAAGGTTGGAGTCTGGACGTTGTGTACTCCCAGTTTAGATTTCGATGAAGTTATTTTATATCGTATAGTATTATAATTTCAGTAAACTCACATTATTATGCAGAACAGTGTTCCCCGTTTACAATAAGGGCTCTAGGGTGGTCACTACAACAGCCCTTAGCGACATAACATTGATTAAGATGATTTATACTAGCAACCTGATGGAATTTCAATCACATCTTCACCAATGCAGAATCATAATGTGATATTTTCAAATATTTTGGGTCTAGGTTATTTTTTTATAGAGAAAAGGTTGACTGTAAAAAAAATCTTGCGAAAGAGAGAGGAAGAGATAGAGAAAGAGATAGATATATATATATAGAGAAAAAGAGATAGGACATATATGTTTTTTTTTGTTTTTTTTTGACATCTCATCAAAGATGAAGAAGAATATGGAAGTCTGGACATTTACGGGGCTGACGACCGTTATATGCTGGTTTAAGTGATCACTTTACACACGTGTAACATTAACCAATTC
Organism: Brachycentrus maculatus; assembly: GCF_059751285.1. NCBI lineage: Eukaryota > Metazoa > Arthropoda > Insecta > Trichoptera > Brachycentridae > Brachycentrus > Brachycentrus maculatus. The sequence continues at coordinate 29,082 of NW_028281061.1, read as the reverse complement.
TACCCATTATTGACAACCACACTACTCAAATTCTTGGAAATTCTATATATATGAACCAATTTTGAAACATTATTCTTGAATCATAAGAACTTCACTAGAGACATCTATTGGTGAGATGAAAAGAAGCTTTTTATTGAGCAGGCTTCCATATTCATCTTTATCTTTGATGAGATGTTAAAAATAACTCCTATAATTGGAGATAATCCAGATTTTGTGAACAAGTATTTGGATACACTCAAAATGCTGTAGATAGGACATCTTTGGTTGGAAAAAGTAAGTAACCTAAAAAGCACGCCATAGATGTCCTCAATTGAACCATAAAAAAACTACCGAAATTTGAGTAGTGTGGTTGTCAATCATGGGTAGGTATGGTGAGAGTTACACGTGATAAGTGATCTCTCAAACCTGTTGTGATATCAATATTTAAAAAAATAACCCCTTAGTTGTCAAACACAGATTTGTGAACATGGGTTAGGGCACACTTAAAATATTTTAAATATTGTATCGTTGTTTCTGAAAACAGGTTGAATACCCAAATTTCCATATTCTTCTTCGTCGAGATATCACTATCAAAAAAATTGACATCCCAACATACATGAAGAAGACTATACAAATTTGGGTATTTACAAGGCTTATGACCTACTACAGATATTATATATCATCAATCTTATGACACAATATATATGAGTTAACAACAGCCATCTATGTTGGATAAAAAAATCTGTTTTTTTTATAGTAAGTGGAAAAAATCCAGAATTCGTGAACAATTTTTTTTCCACGCTCAAAAGAATATTCACGTAACTTATAGCACACTAATAATACTTTAGTAAGCTAAGCGACATTTTGGTAGAAACACGACGATATTGCGATCGTATCACACTTCAAGAGTAAAACAATAAAAAGCTTCTTTCATCTCACCATATATTTCTCGAGTGAAGTTCTAGCGATTCAAGCACAATGTTTCGAAATTGAATCATATATACATATATAGCACATCCAAGAATTTGAGTGGTGTGCTTGTCAATCATGGGTGAAATTGGAGAATGTTACAGTGTGTAAAGTGATCACTCAAAACAGCCCATGACGGTCGTAAATCCCTTAAATGACGAGACTTCCAGATTCTTCTTCATCTATGTTTGAAAAAAGGGTAATATTTGTCTTTTTATTATATACACAAATATGTATTTAAATTTCATACTATTTCTGTGAGCCTAAGCGGCTCAGTATTAGAAATAGGTACCAAATTGTGGTAGATTGGGTTCTTACCGAGAAATTCTGACTTAAGAGACCGCGACACTAACCACGGGACTACAACCCGACAATGTTGAAATGTCAAAAAAATAATATGTTAAATAACCCCTATAATTGGAGATAATCCAGATTTGTGAACAAGTATTTGGACACACTCATAATGTTGTAGATAATTCAGTAAATTAAGATATGGTTTGGCAGTAACGCGACCGATATTACGATCGTATAACACATTAATAGTAATATGAGATCCCAAAGATAGATTTGGCGAATAACACAAAGTCATCGGACGGTGACAAATCATGTATGGGGACCTAATGACCTCAAATTCCGTCCCCATACTTGCGAGTGATTCCGTCACCGGGGAGTGGAATCCATGGATTCCGATGACGTAGGAATTTCCTTCGGAAACCACGAAAATTAGGGCGGGCTTACCCCTGAAACTAAGGAAAATTACCAGTCGAACGTCGACACGCTAAAGCTCTTTAGCTGTTCTCTGCCTTAACCGTTCCCGCACTGATCATCCGAAAATTCCACGTGATCCGAAGCGGGGTGCCGGAAGACCCCAGTCCATATTTGTATGGAAATCGTTGTACGCAGCTCGAAACTTAGAGAGCCACAGATTCCACTTTTCCAACGCGCAGCCGAGCGCCGACTAAGCGAGTGCGAGACAATAAGCGAGAGGCCGGAAATCGTATCAAACGAAAAATCTAATTATGGAATATGGAAAATCTTGTAAAATGTGCCCTTGGCACGGGAATACTCAATAAGGGTACATTACCGTAATCTGTAATTGGTAATATTGTGTATGATGATAATAAATAAATGAAATAAAAAAATAAATGTGGTAAAACCACATTTTTTGAGTGAAAGATATAACATGTCGCTGACAGACAAAAAAAAATTAAAATCCTAATTTATAAAAGCTTGTAGAACTCGCGGTATCGATTTATTGTGTTTTTTATCAAAAACAATATTTTGAAACATTTAACGATTTTAAAAAAGAAAAATTTAAAAGAAAAATTTTTCATTAATATTATTTTTTATATTAAAACAAATATGGAATAAGTAGCTCTTATAATACTAAACTTATGGAATTAAAATTAAAGTCATGTTTGGTAAAGAAGAGAAAAAATAATAATTTTGTTATAAACAGTAAACCCTCATATAACGTAAACTCGTATAAGGTTTTCCCCTATAACGTTTAAAGCCGTTTTTTTCCTATAGTGGTGGTCCTCCGTATAACGCAGTAGGTCCGTACATTTGTTCAAGTCATTTCCATTGGTTTAAATGAAAAAAAAATAAAAACATTAATGTCCTATAACGCTCCTCAGATAACGCGGAACCTATGTCAACGTTATAGGGGGGTTTACTGTACGTAATTACGTATTTCAAATAACAACGATGTGCCCTTACTGAGTTTTCTCGTGCCGAGGGCACAGTTTACAATAGGTACTTTTAAAAAATCTTTCATTATAATTTGAAAAAAATATTTTTTAATGATTTTTTTAAATACGACATGGCTGAATGATACGATTTATTTCAGATAATTAATGCAGTAATTAATCAAAAAAATAATTGAAAATTTTTAACGTATTCATGAAATTCGTCATTCAAATAGTCCGTTCAAAGGCAATTCACCGTGTTTTTAAATCCCGCGTTGGAGCGCTTGTGCACTACACGGAATTTTACCGTCCGGCAGTCCGGTTTTTTTAAAATAAAAACGACAACGACAGTTTAGCGGGATAGAATTTACGCGTAACGTAATCATGCACCGATCAAGCGCACCAATCCAAAGAAAGACGGCCAAAAGCACAAAAGCCAATCCAAGCCAATCATCTGTTTTATCATGCTAACCGGACTGCCGGAGAGTAAAATTCCGTCTAGTGCACAAGCGCTCTAAATATGTATGTCAGTGAAGTTCGAATAATTAAAAATTCGGTTACGTCAACTGGCGGATTACGGCTGTGCAATTTGTATAGATTAACACGAGGTTATCGATCAGCTGGAGTGGAACCGTGAAACCGTTGCATAGTCCATTCGTTGACAAATACAATGGGTTTGATGAGAATAATGTTCCACAAAGCAATTACGAATGCAAAAAAACAACATTGTGTACGTGAGTACATACAAACTCTCGGGGAAACCAACTAATGTATTTTTTTAAAATAAAAGAAGTCAGAAATCTCAATGTCCAAATTTAATGATTTCAAATATGTATTTCAATAAAAATGTAAATATTACTAACTAACTAATTATCACGCCGTTTCACCGAAGGGGCAGGCAGAAAGAATAGACCACCACACCACTCTTTGCAAACATTATTCGCCTCTTCTACTTCATCTCGTCATGCCAAGTTAAACCAGATCTTTATCTGCTCCTTTTTACGAGTAAATTCGCTTTATATTTTTTTTACCATTCTTTCCTCACTCACTCGTTCCACATGTCCAAATCGTCTTGGCACATATTGCTTAATTTTATCGATAATGCCTATCTCAGCTTTTGCATTCTTTCCTTCTTTTACTATTCTGTCTCGGCTCGGCTGTCACACAGTAAGGGACATTTTTTTGTAGTACGTTTTTTTTGCATTTATGGACTAAGTAGACTCTACTTGTCCAAAAATGCAAAAAAAACGTACTACAAAAATATGTCCCTTACTGTGTTTTAAATTTGGACAGCCGACCTATCGTAAGAGTACATCGTTTTACCGCACATTCGTCTAAGGGTAAAAATGTAAATATATTCAAAAACTTCTAAAGTTATACACTAACTGTTTGAAATTTCTACCCAACCTTGTAAAAATGTATCTATCAATCTGCCTATGGTAGGTCGTCATAAGCCCTGTAAAAACCCTGCATTACATATTTTTATTCATCTATGCTGAGATGTCAAAATGTATTAATATCTATGAAAAAAACTTGCGCTAGTTTATAAAATCGAGGATTAAAAATTATTACATTGAAATGTCAGTTCTGCCTTTTATGGACATTCATCGGTTTTCATCGCGTCTCTACGCAAACTGAATTGGTAAACGCTGCATTTGATTTGATGCTGATGGACGCTGTGATGATATCACTATAATTAAAAATGACGTTAGTGCCATGGTGGTATGGTGAGATAAGGTTAGTTAATTTGTTATTATTATAAATGTATATCTTTAGGTATACATATATTTAGGTTTCAGTTAAAACAAGACAATGGTACACACACATATCGCTCACTCCTTTCAAGAACGTCATAAATAAAAAAACTTGATATTTCAGAAGAACGTTTTTAAAGTTTAAAAATATAATACAATGTATTCAAAATAAATATCAAGCCACTTACTGAACTTCTTACTGGGCAACAGATCATTTTAGGTAAAACCTGAAGGTTTTATCTCCATTTCAAAAATATTAAGTATATTTAAAAATATAATTAAACAATACCTTTTCTTCAAAATGCAAAAACAACACTTTCTGCCTTGTAGCTGGTAAATATTAAGTTAAAAATATGCCGCTTTTGCTGGGATATAGTACATTTTCTGGGCATTCCGAAAACATGCACAACTGAAAATTTACGATTTTTGATTTATGACGTTCTTGAAAGGAGTGAGCGATATATGTTAACTACGATTTAATATAAAATCAAAGTGTAAAAACCATAAAGTTATTGTTTTATTACATTAAAAAATACATATTACAGTATAAAATTTTAATCACAAATAGAAATATGTTTATACATCTTCGATTAAACTTCTTTTTATGTTTGGTATACATACCGTTATTCCTTTTTTTTAATACTTTAGATATATTTTTCTTGGTATTTTATGACTTTTATGTCATATGAACCTTAGAAGCTAACTTAAGGTTTAGATAAAAGAAATTAAAATAAAAAAAACAAATTTTGTTTTTCAAGTAATTGAAATCGTTAGTTTTTGAGAAATATCAAAAGGTCATGCAACTTAAGAAGAATATGAACAAATATCTTGAAAATTCTAGAATTAAACCAAAACTAGACGAAGATTTAACAACAAACATTCAAAATAAAAAATCGCTGATGACTGCTGAATAAATAATAAACACGGAATCAAAAGGATACTATGTTTGTTCCTTCCGTTTCTCCATTCCTCGAAAGAAAGACTGCTGGAAGAGTCTTCACAGAGTGACTTTTATTGTATCCAGAAAGTAACCACCTCCTTTCCGAGAAAATTGCGATCAAATATTTATTTGATTCACTTAAGAGGGTCCGAAGCTCTCTGCCTCCCTGTTGCCACCCCCGCGTATCTCAAAACGTGAAGACGATCGGGTATTTTCAAGCTTTACTTTATTAGGGAATCTTATTTTTCTTACCCTCATCTGCACCAAATAGTACAAAGGGCACTTCATTAAATTGTTGCCATGTTTAGTTTATCGTTAAATATTGCATTTAAAGGTAGAGTAATCAGCAGAGGATTCTATATAGGCAGAAAAGCAATGCCTACTCTGGATTATATACATATATATATGTATATATATATATATATATATATATATATATATATATATATATATATATATATATATATATATATATATATTATATATATATATATATATATATATATATATATATATATATAAATATATATATTATTTAAATATATATATATTTTTTCGTGTATATGTTAAAAGAACATTACGAAGACTTGCCAAATATAAACACTGTGTGGTATACCATAAAATATGTACAAATGTGTTCCACATTTCGAATCGAACCTACATGGACCAAATTATCTCCGTCGTGCGTTATAGCCGATACGCCGAGTTGAAAAGTCGAGCGGAGGATAAAGATGGATGGAGACTGACCATGAATGAAGCAAACCAATCATCACAAAGATTGTAACCCACGAAGAAGAAGAACATATCCAAAGATAGTTGTTGTTTTTACTAGCAATCTCTTTCGGATTAGGAAAACAAGAAACTGTGACAGTTTGACAATCCGGCCGAGATATATTTAACAAATGGATCCAGATATGTTTTCCAGGATACAGGATTCAGGTTGTTGACGTTCGTATTTCATATTTGCAGTCCATTAATACATTAGTGATTGTTTATGTTTCATAGCTTTGTTATTTGTACAGGCACATCTGAGAACGGAGATCCACCAAATTGTCTAACCCTTTGGCTAGCAGCACTCATTTACGTCAGTTTTGCTAATATTATGACGAAAATGGCGAATGAGAAATTTTGTACAAGAAAAATGTAAAAAAAAAATTAAAAGAGAGAAAAAACATTATTTTCTAATTTTGCAATCCAATTTATAAGAAATTACAACATTTTAAGTGTGTCCAAATACTTTTTCACAAATCTGGGTTACATCCACTTATGAGTTATTTATTCAACATTTTTTTAAATGCCAACATAGATGAAGAAGAATATGGAAGTCTGAGTATTTATAGGGCTTATGACCTTTCATAAGCTGGTTATGTGATCACTTAACCTAATACAAGTGTTTTATTTATACATTTTGACATCTCAATAATGAAAAATAATTTCATTAATTGATTCGGCAGTCATTTTGTGGTAAAATCTATCCATTTTAAGTTAATGTTTTACTAAGTAAATACCACTATTTCTTAAAATCTACTGTGACACGTGTTTCGATGCATTCCGCATCATTTTCAAACACCTTATACGGTGTTTGAAAATTATGCGGTTTTTACTAAGATTTACTAAGTAAAACATGAATTATAAATGAAAAATACGTTAAAATCTCAGCAAAGATAAGGAAGAATATGGAATTCAAGGTTCTTACAGGGCTTATGACGACTCATAGTGTAAGTGATAACTTTACACACGTGTGATATTTCCCATTCTACCCATGATTGACAACCACACAACTAAAAATTTTGGAAGTTCTACATATACCATAAATCTCATGAAGCCTTAGGTGTTAATTCGTCAACCATAAATGGCTCTAGCAGACTCTGACTAAAAAATTACTCCAAAATGGAGAAACCCAGATTTGTGAACAATGATTTGGACATACACAAAAAATAATTATTTTATGAAAAATATTCTTGAATACACATTTTTTTTAATTAGTAAGTATCTGCACACAGATGGTGCATACTAAAAAAATACCTATATATAACTAAAATGTTACTTTGTTTTAAAATCAATATAAATATTTTATTATAACTTAATTATAATGTCTACCGGCTTCGAAGCTAACCGCTTCTTTATCAAGACTGATTGATACTTAAACACTATCTACTTAACAAAATTCAAAATATTTTTACAGTTAGGCAAAGGAGCTTGGGTAGATCTCAAGTGGCTTTATTTTTTGTGTTAATTGGGAGTCACAGTCAAAAGGGATCAGGGATGATGAGTGATTGGAAACATATTTAATAATATAATATTCAAAACCGATAGACATTATAATTAAGTTATAATAATAAAATATTTACAGTGATTTTAAAAGAAAGTTACATTTTAATTATATAATGGAAAATCACAAAGTTAGTGCTTCAAATATTAATTATAAACAAAATACCGTTGTTAAAGTGTTGACACTAACGTATATTGTATTATTTGAATGCACATGTGAGTCAAACGGTTCTACAAAACGTCAATATTTTCACACAATGCAAAACTTCGTATCTTTATTTGCCACATTTTCTAACGCATACTTCTTTAACATCATAAGAGATGAACAGAAAAGTTTAAATATTGACATCTCAACATGGATGAAGAAGAATATAGAATTCTGAGCATTTACAGGGCTTATGACCTGTTATAGGCTGGTTAAGTGACCACTTAACCAGCCTACCACACGTGCAACATTTTCTACTCATGATTGACAACCATCCCACTCAATTTTTTTTAACTCCTACATATATCTACAACATTTTGAGTGTGTCCAAATACTTGTTCACAAAATCTGGATGATCTCCAATTATAGGAGTTATTTTCATATTATTTTTTGTCAAAAAATAATATGAAAATAACTCTTGTAAATGGAGATAATCCAGATTTTGTGAACAAGTATTTGGATACACTCAAAATGTTGTAAATAAATTATCTGGTCAAATTATAAGCTTAATAATAAAAATGAAAATGGTATTTTCTAGCGTTTCTCATGTATGTGATTATAATCCAGGATTCGGACCTCACATACTAATATAAGAGTTTCTGCTTAGTAAAAAGCTTCTTTACATCTCACCAATAGATGTCTCTAGTGAAGTTCTAGTGATTCAAGAACAAGGTTTCTAAAGTGGTTCATATATATAGAACTTTTGAGTGGTGTGGTTGTCAATAATGGGTAGAATTGGTGAATGTTACACGTGTGTAAAGTGATCACTTAAACCAGCCTATGACGGTCGTCAGCCCCGTAAATGCCCAGACTTCCATATTCTTCTTCATCTATGATGAGATGTCAAAAAATCCTACATAAATCATTAATATCATGACACTGTTCATTCGAGTTAACTGGAGCCACCTATAGTTAGATTGAGAAATATTTGAATTGGTAGAGACTCTTTTACCTAGATGTATGTAAGATCCAAACCGTATTATTTTACATAATGCAAACTATGCCATGTTCTCTCCGATTCCGCGGCTTCACATGTTAGCCAATGCTTTTGAAAGTATAGATTTATTCAATATATTGTTATCCTCCTTGAAATCTGTACTTTCTCAGCATTTCTTCTCCATGTTATAATGGATAAATTTAAACGTTGTGTTTTACTCTCTCTTACTGCTCGCCGATAGTGTTTGTAGGAGACGTTTATTTACTAGTGCTTACTACTTGTTATTTTATTTTTTAATTATGATTTTATGTTATAAGACTATTTGTTACAAGACTTTTTGTTTCTCTATTAGTGTATTCATTAGTGTATTTTTTATTTTTATATTAGATACTGTATATATGTATTATATGTATTACTTTAAAGGCTTCAGCCGTTCAATAAATAAATAAAATAAAATAAAATACTGGGATACGCCAAAAATCATGTTTTTCAATTTTTATGCAGCTTATAATTTGACCAGTAATTTTATTTACAACATTTTGAATGTATCCTAATACTTATTCACAAATCTAGGTATTCTCCACTTTACACAGGAGTTATTTTTACATTTTTGCAAAACATATATTATTACAAAAAATGTAAAAAGTATTTCGACAGACTTAAAATGTTGTAAATGGTTTCAGTAAAAATTAAACTACCGACTCGTCATTGAAGTTCCAACGGGATCTTTGGTCAAATTATTAAAATTTCAAATTGTATTTGTTTTCTTTGGAATGAGCCAATTTTTTCGCGTGTGATATTGTTTTCACCCACATAATAAAGATAAAAATAAATCTTATGTAGGAAAGTGCTTATGTAAGATAAGATAAACGAAAAATTCCAAGGTAATAGCGTTGATAACATACCGTTGAACCGTAATGTTTGTTTTCATAAAAAAAAATACTGAAAAGTAAATCAGTCAAAAATTTCCCCGTATTTCATAAATAAAATTATAAAAAATGAAATGTGAAGATAAGAGAAATTCGGTTCATTTTTAATATTCATATGTATAAGAATTCAATCTGGAGCATACTGTTATATGGTAGCGAAACCTGGACTATTGGGGGCGGCTGGAGGCGTTTGAAATGTGTCGCTACAGGCGCATGTTAAGGATTCATAGGTCGGAACATAAAGGAAAAAATAAGGTTTTAAGCAGGGCTGGGGAGTCCAGGTGCTTACTTAATAAAGTGACACAACAGCGATCCAAATGGATAGACCATAATATGTATAAGACACCCAGGCCTGCTTCTAATTATTGCGGAGGGCATGTGCGAAGGCACTTACTGCAGAGGACGACTCCGTTTAACCTACATGGACCAAATTATCTCCAAAATTCGTGAGATCGACGATGAAAAAAGTATATCAATCATCATACATCGCTCACTCCTTCCAACAACGTCAAATAAATAAAAAAACTTGATTTTTCAGGAGATCATTTTCAAAGTTTTTTTTTTTTTTTTTGGGAAACATGGTGGGACTAACAACTCGCTCTGCATGTTTTGCATGTGTAGTGATAGTGTATGTGAATAGTACTAAGTGGGTGTGGTGTAGTGTTGTTCGCATGATTGTTAAATTGTAGTGTATGTCCTGACGAAGAGACGGGTACGTCTCGAAACCGGTAGACAGAAGTAGTCGGTGAGTGGTTATTTACTAACATTACTAATATCGATTTTACATTGGTTTAACACAGCATTGGTCACGTTTTGTCACAACTTAAATAAAGATTTCGATAGAATACAGTAAACATAACAGATTTGCTTTTAAATATTTTTTGTGCAATATTGGAAATGCAAATTTTTGGTGAGCACCTCCACACGTGTAACCTCCTAACAAGAAGAGCTTTGACAATCTTCTCCACTTCTATTTCAAGGTTTATCAGAATATGATCACCAGTTAAATTAATTATTTTTATCGGCTCGTAAATCGTTAAAATCCACATTGTTGCTACTCTAAAACAATAAATCTGAAAATAAATTATGTTAAATGTTTTTTATAGCTTTTTTGATTGCCTTGGCACAAGATAATATGAGATAACTGCGGGGGTCCAATTATTGATAATTGAGAGCAAGTTCAATAAAAAAACGATGACCATTAAAATCTTAACACTAGTCGCAAGGGCATCTCCAATCGAACCGAGTGTAATGCATAATGTATAACATAAATTCTCACTTTTTACATACGTGTCGTGTACTACATATGTAAGTTTGATGTTTGCTTTAAAGAAGTGCGAAAATAAAATTTATTTCGTGTTTTTTTCGAATGAATTTAAAGTGGTTTTTTGATATATTGCATATTTAAATAAAAATGCTTAAAATATGAACGTATTATAAATCATATATTGCATTTTAGTATCATTAACCATTTCAACAAATAGTTATTTTCAATTCGTCTGGATGTTTATATCTTTTATATCTACCTTCCCTATCCTGAATATTCTACCTGCAGACAAACCTATTAAATAGAGGCTTTGAGGGTTATTCCTAAAAATCTGTTTCAATTTAATAATATTTATAAAATTAAAATTTATATCTTTACTCTAAAAATAAGTGATTTACGTACGTAGGTAATTTTTTTTAATAAACTTCCGTAAAACTTAAAATCTATAAAAAAATATCAAACATTTAAAACTAAAATAAAAAACATATAAGACTCACCCCTACCTAGACTCCATACAAAAGAATATAATTTAATTTTTAATTTACTTTGTTTATTTTTAATTTTAATTAAAATTTGATTTCATTAACTGATTCGGCAGTCACTTTGTGGTAAAATCTATCCATTTTTAATTAATGTTTTACTTAGTAAATATCACTATTTTTTAAAATCTACTGTGACACGTGTTTCGATGCATTGATGCGGAATGCATCGAAACACGTGTCACAGTAGATTTTAAGAAATAGTGGTATTTACTAAGTAAAACAATAATTAAAAATAATTTAATTTGTTAAAAACAATAATTGTATAATGAACTTCCTCTCTAAACACAAGTATCTACTTTATTAGAGGGGTAAAAACGTTATATTTGAAACGTTTGTATGCTTACCAACTATTTTGTATCACTTAAATATGTTTTTTGTAAAAAAAAAATATATATATTTTTCATTATTTTATTAATATTGCCATCTTAATATAGACGAAGAAGAATATGAAATCTATGTATTTGAAGGCTTTATAACCATCATCGGCTTCGATTGAGGAGTTTGAAGTGGTTTCCTCCCAGCAATGAACCATTTCTGAGAAGTTCCTGACTGCCCCACATTAGTTTATTTTTCCCCTCTCGCAATACAGATTAAAATAAAACATTATTTATTGATTTGGGATTATTTTTTGCGGAATGACGTGTTGATTATTAAAACTTAAACATTTGTATTAGACATATAATTTTTTGACATCTCAACATAGATGAAGAAGAATATGGACCAATTCTACCCATGCTTGACAATCATTGGTAGAATTGGTGAAAGTTACACTTGTAAAGTGATCACTTAAACCAGCCTATGACGGTCGTAAACCCCGTAAACGCCCAGACTTCCATGTTCTTCTTCATCTTTGTTGAAATGTCAAAAAATAATATGAAAAAAATTGGAGACAATTCAGATTTGTGAACAAGTATTTGGACACACTCAAAATCTTGTATTGGACCACTATTATGTTTTATTTACAGGTGATCACATTTTTGTTTGTTGCTGTCGATGTGAAACATCTGTAGTTTTCGAAACTAGTCATGTGAAATGAAATTTTATTAATGGTTTAACACAAGTGTTTAATTTTATATAAAACAAAACAAGTTTTTAACTTGGAAGAAAGAAAAACCACTTAAAGATCTATAAATTTTGTATATTTTAAGCAAGGTTTATTATAATTGCAACTCCCATCTAAAAAAAAGTTTTTTATATCTAAAGCTTTGCTATCGGCAATATAGTTTAACGAAATTCTAGCAAACTTTTTTTCACTTTCTTAATTTCGTAAGATCTCTTGTATCGAGCTTACTACCCCGCGTAAAGAAGTAAAGATATAGGGGTTGGTACCCGCATTTTTTACTTAAAGATCAACCTCCTATCCGTTAAACAAAATGTTTCCCTTTCATTCTAAAATCCCCGGAGAGAATATTCTCGGAAATTTTCTTCCCTTGAGAGTCCGATCGACATTATCTGAGTCTTCATTATCTTTATAAATATTTTTCCAACATCAATTTATTATGAAACGATAAAAAAACATTACACAATATTATGAGTGCGTTCAAATTCTTGTTCACAAATCTGAGTTTCTCCACTTGGGCGTTATTTGTATATTGACATTTCAACAAAGGTGAAGAATATTATTCTTCATCTATGTTAAGTTGTCAATTTAAAAAAAAAGTCTTAAATGGGGAAACCCAGATTTATGAACAAGGATTTGGACACACTAAAGTGAATAAAATGACATATTTTCAGGAGACTCCTAGTATGTAAAATAATTCGGAAAGAATCTTACGTATCTTTAAATAAGTATCTCTGCTAAATTAAAAAGCTCATTCAACTAAACCATAGATGCTGCCAAGAACTCAGATATGAAAGAACTTTTCAATTATACCAAATATTTTCAAAAAAATTGAGTAGTGGTTATCAATCATGGGTGAATGTTACAGGTGTATAAGATGGACACTCAAATCAGCCTATGAGAGGTTGTAAGACCTGTAAATACCATGACTTCCATACTCTTCTTCATGTTTTATTTATTGTTTCGGCATTAACTTTGTGGTAAGACATGTTACAATAATTAAAGAAAACACTTGTTTTATACCAATTGAGTTTTATTAAAGACTACGTGTTTCAGTTAAACTTCCATCATTCAGATCTGTATAATAAATGATGACCTGAATGATGGAAGTTTAACTTCTGAAACATGTAGTCTTTAATAAAACTCAAGTGGTAAAAAACAAGTGTTCTCTTCTTTATGCATACTAAATTACAGTAGTTTTAGTTTTACAACATTTTGAGTGTGTCCAAATACTTGTTCACAAAATCTGGATTATCTCCAATTACAGGAGTTATTTTCATATTATTTTTTGACATTTCATCAAAGATGAAGAAGAATATGGAAATCTGGGCATTTACGGGGCTTACGACCGTCATAGGCTGGTTTGAGTGATCACTTTACACACGTGTAACATTCACCAATTCTACCCATTATTGACAACCACACTACTCAAATTCTTCGAAGTTCTATATATATGAACCAATTTAGAAACTTTGTTCTTGAATCACTAGAACTTCACTAGAGACATCTATTGGTGAGATGTAAAGAAGCTTTTTTATTAAGCAGAAACTCTTATATTAGTATGTGAGATCCGAATCCCGGATTATAATCACACACATGAGAAACGCCAGAAAATACCATTTTCATTTTTATTATTAAGCTTATAATTTGACCAGATAATTTATTTACAACATTTTGAGTGTGTCCAAATACTTGTTCACAAAATCTGGATTATCTCCAATTACAGGAGTTATTTTCATATTATTTTTTGACATTTCATCAAAGATGAAGAAGAATATGGAAATCTGGGCATTTACGGGGCTTACGACCGTCATAGGCTGGTTTGAGTGATCACTTTACACACGTGTAACATTCACCAATTCTACCCATTCTACTCAAAATGTTGTAAATAAATTATCTGGTCAAATTATAAGCTTAATAATAAAAATGAAAATGGTAGTTTCTGGCGTTTCTCATGTGTGTGATTATAATCCGGGATTCGGATCTCACATACTAATATAAGAGTTTCTGCTTAATAAAAAAGCTTCTTTACATCTCACCAATAGATGTCTCTAGTGAAGTTCTAGTGATTCAAGAACAAAGTTTCTAAATTGGTTCATATATATAGAACTTCGAAGAATTTGAGTAGTGTGGTTGTCAATAATGGGTAGAATTGGTGAATGTTACACGTGTGTAAAGTGATCACTCAAACCAGCCTATGACGGTCGTAAGCCCCGTAAATGCCCAGATTTCCATATTCTTCTTCATCTTTGATGAAATGTCAAAAAATAGTTTTAGTTTTATTGTAGAATAAACAAAGCAATAAGCGATTTCAAACATCTATTATCTACGACATTTTTAGTGTGTCCTTGTCCACAAAATCTGGATTATCTTCAATTACAGGAGTTATGTTCATATTATTTTCAAAATTTGGTCATATATAGAACTTCCAAGAATTTGAGTAGTGTGGTTGTCAATAATGGGTAAAATTGGTGAATGTTACACGCGTGTAAAGTGATCACTTAAACCAGCCTATGACGGTCTTCAACCCTGTAAATGCCCAGACCTCCACATTCTTCTTCATTTTTGATGAGATGTCAAAAATAATATCCTATTATTCATAAATTCACGATTATTGGAATCGAAGCAAAGTCAAATAATAAATTTGCATCCTTATTATCCTCTCGAAAGAGATTTAAAATATCCATATATACATGGATGCAATTTCAAACTTCAATGTATGAACAGGATAATTTAAGCCCACCGACCAAAGGCAACGCGCCACTTATGTACACACATGAAATATATCGGCTAAAGAATGGACCATATTTTTAGGGCGCACAAAAGTATCCCACGAAAATATCGACTTTATTTGACATCCGTTCTTATTTATAAATATTCTAAACGCACCCTTCCGGTGAAATAAATTTCCCAGCCCTATCATGAATGCCTGGTAGCGAAAATACAATAATGTGTGGAACTTTCACTAAACTTGAATGAATATTTCGGTTCCTGTATGGAAAAATAAATAAATAAAACTAGTCACAGTAGACGGGTACGTCTCGAAACCGGTAGACATAAAAATCTCGAGTGGTTATTATTTTTTTTAATTATTATTTTTTAATTTATTTAATAAAGTTACATTTTTAAGTAGATAATACAATAATACAACATAATAATAATAAAACCCTTATCCGCACCCCAATGGTGCATAGGGCGCTGCGTCATATAAACGCAGCGTTATCTTGATCGTTTACACATGAAGGAAAGGTGATCAGCCCTCCGCTTCAGGTACCAGTCCAGGATAATATTGAATAAATATGAGAGTGAAAAAATCACTTCTATTTATTTTACCCCCCTTGGGAATCGAACCCGGGACCTCCAGAACGGTAGCCGAGCGTGCTGACCATTACACTACGGAGGCGGATAGCCGGACGGCGGACAATACAACATAATACAAAATCTAATCATTTATACATATGGCAAACTTATAGTTTTAGATTCGCTGTGCCTCTCCAAAAAAGAGACTGAGCTCTTGTGCTTGGAGAGGGACTTACACTCAAGGTTTAATGTTTTATATAATTAATGGTATAATAGTCTTTTTTTTCTTTTTTTTCAAGATTTATATGTAATGGGCATTAATTTTATTTCTTAAGAATTTTTAATAACTAGTCATGTAGATTAAAAAGATGTGTTTTTGAGTTGCGGTAGGAATATTTTGTCCTATTTAACATCTCAAGATAGAATACGGAAGTCCGGGTATTAACCTGTCATAGGCTAGTTTAAGTGATCATTTTTTACAAGTGTAACGTTCACCACCCATGATTGACAACCACATTTTACAAATTTCATAACGCAGCGTTGTGTCAAAATTTAAAATCAATCAGTGAATAACCAGTTAGTCAAATTCATCGGCGGGTTTGTATAAGGAAATGCATGACTGCAGAAGAGGCGAATAATGTTTGCAAAGATATAGCGGTGTGGCTTACTATTCTCTCTGCCTACCCCTGTGACTTATAAAGTTCAAAAAATAATATATTTAAAAAATATAACACTATTAAAATATTTTTTTTGGTCAAAGAATGTTTGAAAATTCACGAAATTCCAATACTGGATTAGCCAGGAAATATTCCTGACCTGAATCCTATCGAGAACTTGTGGCATAAAATGGCCATCTAAATAAATACAATGAAACCTTTTAGAACGGAAAACATTAAAAACATCATTGAAAAATGTGGTTTGAATTTTATTCCTACTAGAAGACTTCATACCAAATTTGGTGAAATCCATGCCAAAACGTATTGAAGCAGTAATAAAAATATAGGAACAACAAAGTAGGTACTGATTTTGTTTGGTTTTTGATAAATGTTAGTGTCATGTAAATTTATTTTCAATAAAAATATGATGGATAGATTAAATTAAATGAGTAATTTTCATTTTTGAGCGAAATAATCGCAAAATCTACAAATTAACTATAAAATTATGGGAATTTTTTTTTGCTTGCAAAATTGGTTTTTTTTTGTTATGTCAGCTTTAAACATTGTTGCTTAAAGATGGAGACCGACCGGAGCATTTCGTCGTAACGTAACACGTTACGATGCGAGCATTCAGGCAGTCAGTACAGCGAGCCGAGCGCTCCATCCATAGTTTCAGATGCTCGCTGATGCTCGCCGCGAGCGATGTTACGACGTTATGTTACGACGAAACGCTCCGGTCAGTCTTCACCTTTACGATTTGGGCTAAAAAGCTGTCAAAAAAACACAACCACAAAAAAATATTTAAAAAAAAGATAATTTTTGACTGGAAAGATCGCTACTGTATATATAAAATATAAAGATACGATAGTTATATCAAAATGGCATTTAAAATATTTTCCAAGCTAAAAGAAGATTCGAGCTATGAATATCAATGCATCATTATGTACGTATAGTGCATTATATAAGACGAAATGCATTTGGCATGCAGATCTCGATGTTTCGCATTGCAAATTAACATTTCAGGTGGAATGTACGTTTTTACAGTAAACGTATCTCTTGTTTACACATTCTTATGTAATATCAGCAAAGTTACACGAATAAATTACACTAAACGTCTTATCTGGATTGCATACGGCTATTATACGAGTACGACAGGCATTGTGGGTAGATGCTCGACTGCGAAACTGGCGTCGCGGGTTCGGTTCCCGCCGGTTGCAAAATGAATTCAAAAAAGATTTATTTTTAATTGGTATGGGTGTTTATGATGTATTTTGTTTCCCTATCCTTACTATCCTAAAGGCAGACGACCTAATATGTTACATTCAGTATACATTCTTCATCTATGTTGAGATATCAATATTTAAAAAAAATACTACCCTTTAGTGGATAAAACAAATATTTGCGAACAATGATTTGGACACACTCAATAACAGCTGATTACAATCATCTTTTTGAAAAGACTAACTTATACTTTTTATTTTATTTTTTTCTTCTTATTCTTTGACATCTTAACATTGATGAAGACAAAGTGAGTATTTGAGTAGTGTTTGTATTGAGTAGTATTTGGTTGTCAGTAATGGGTAAATGAATTGGTAAATGTTGCAAATATGTAAAGTGATCACTTAAACCAGCTATATAATTGCCCAGATTTACACATTCTTCTTCATCTATGAATAAAAAATTATATGAAATATTATTTTCAAAGGGTTAATAAAATCTTTTAAAAAATAAGATATATAAAATTTAGACATAGTTTCACATACGGTATTTAAAAATTAAGCGGAATGCATCGCAACACGTTTCTTAATCGATTTTAAGAAAAAGCGTTATTTACCGAGTAAAATTAAAATCAGAAATGTAAAAGGTAATTGCGGTTTCACATGTGAGGATCTGAAAATGGAAAATTAATCTAGTTCGGGGAATAATTTCAATGAAAAGAATGCTCGCCACCATAAAGGGGTAACGGGTGGCTGTAGGGGTGAAAGACAGGGGTTGGAACTTTGTTCCCGGAACGGAGAGCTAAATGAAAAATTCCTCGCATTTCTAAAGATGGCTTATTAGAGGATATTAAGGGGGCTATTAATAAGATTTTATGAAATATTTTCAATTGCACAACGCTTCGGACTGTTACGATGTTAAAACAATCCCTTGAATGGCTACGCGAATCGTTTATATATCTATCTTTTTACATAATTGGAGCTTCACTCGTTATAACCCTGTTATTTGATTTTATTTGATTTATTTTATTTTATTATTCGGAAATTGTAAAGCTTACATATAAAAAATGATATAATAAACAATAGTTACATTAACAATAATAAACATTACATTACATTAACGAAAAATAGTTACGTTAAAAAAAGCCAATTAAACAATTCCACATTAATGTTATAAAACTATTAAAAAACATTCAGAGGTTAAACAAAAAAACAAAAAAAAACACAAAAGAGGGTATTATATAAAATAATAGATTTAGCAGGAAGGAGAAGGAAAAGAGAGGAATTAATAAGGGTGGTTAAAGGATTTTTTTTTCTAGGTAGATTAGTAGGTAGGTTAGATTAGCTTATTCCGCGTGAACACACGGCAAAGGTAGGTATAAGGTAAGAAGTATAAGGTAAGGATAGGTATAAGGTATAAGGTAAGGATAGGTATAAGGAAGGGTATAAGGTAAAGATAGGTTTAAGGTAAGGAAGGTAAGGTTGATTTCAATAACACATTTAATACCGTAGAACGGGGCTACTTGAACTGTGATGTGTTACTTGAGCCCAGTACAAAAATAAGTGAAATCTGTATTTGGTCTACAATAATAAACGTATCGTGACAATAGCGTCACCTGTCAGGGAAACAATGAATCATATCGATACGTTCATTATTGTAGACCAAATACATATTTTAATATTTTTTTGTAATGGGCTCAAGTAACACATCAAAGTTCAACTAGCCCCGTTCTACGGTACCAATTTTGAAAATAAGGACCTAAATATAGCAAACAAGACGTACAAAAATAATTTAACACTCGTTCTTTATATTATACTATACAACAAAGTTTGTAATGCTTTTGAAATGCAACAAATAAAATACTTCATATTTGCTTTTTTTGCAGAAATCTTTTATTCAAAAGTGAAAATATTATGAACTTGGAATGGTATAAAATCAATCTCTTGAATGGCTTTGGGATTTTTTTTTCTATCCATCTTTTTATATATAATTGGATCTTTATTTGTTTTAACCCTGTTATTTGATTTCAATATCACATTTAACACCAATTTTGAAAAAAGTACTTAAATAAACCAAAAAAGACGTACAAAAATAATATAACACTCTCGTTATCATTCACCGTTCCTTATACCATACCACTAAGTAAACAATGCTTTTAGTTTAATTTTTTTTGCTTCTTCATATTTGAAACCTTTGTAAAAATCTATTGTTGAAAAGTGAAAATCATATGAAGTCGGACTGGCATGGTTTTAAAATAATCTCTTATGTGAATCTTTAATTTCGATCCATTTTTGAAGTTAAACATAAACTTGATTTCAATAACACATTCAATCCCAATTTCTAAAAATTACCTTTAATATATATAAAAAATGACGGACATATAAAAATTTTGTTTCATATTTGCATTCCTCGGTAGAAAGCCGAAAAGTAGTCCTGTAAATACTCAGAGTTCCATAATTCTTTTTTTAATCAAAGTTTTACTAAGTAAATACCACTATTTTTTAAAATCTATTAACTAAGTAAAACTTCAATTGAAAATTGATAGATTTTACAACAAAGTGACTGCCGAATCAATTAATTCTATATTCTTTTTTATTTATGTTGAGATGTCAAAAAAATTCATAAAAAAAGAAAAATTATCTCAGTTTTAAAAGAAAGTTTTACTATAAATTTTCCATATATTTACATATAGAAAGGAAACGTATATTAATATTGGCCTGTTATTTTATGCTAAAGTAAAGCTCTGCCTTGTAATTGAATATGAGACGTTATTTTATATAAGCTCGGATATATCCAATTCACCTGCGCAGTTTTTCCTTTCCATTCATGATATCAGCACGCTCGCTAGATAAAAATACACATTTCGAGTCGACCTTGTCAAATCAAAGACAAACAGAACTGGATCAGTGCTATGAAGGGAATTGAAAATAACACGTGTAACTATTCTGAACACCTTGGTTAAATTGTGTATTAATTGTAATCAAACACAGATTTTTTGAGTCTGCTTAGTTGTATTTTATTGTTAATAAAACACAAAAATTAATATTGTGTCAATTGTCACAATATTATTTTTTATGGGTTTTTCAATAATAAAATACAATTCTTGGGTAATTTATCCAAAATTGAACACGGTTATTGGATTGAGTTCTACTTTATTTTCATATATCTCTCACGCCTTTCAAGAACGTCATAAACCAAAAATCGTCAATTTTCAGTTGTGCATGTTTTCAGAATACCCATAAAATGTACTATATCCCAGCAAAAGAGACATATTTTTAACTTTATATTTACCCGCTACAGGGTAGAAAGTGTTGTTTTTACATTTTTAAGAAAATGCAAAAGCATGTATTGTTTAATTTTTGTTTTAAATTTAGTAAATATTTTTTTAATGGAAAAAACCTTCAGGTTTTACCTTATAAGATCTGTTGCACAGTAAAAAGTTTTGATAAGTGGCTTCATATTTATTTTTAATACATTGTGTTATATTTTTAAGCTTTAAAAACGTTTTTCTAAAAAATCAAGTATTTTGATTTATGACCAACATACCCAAAATTAACAAAACTGTTAATAAAATATTCATACAAGCAAACGAAGAGTAATCATTCCCCTTTATATAGATTTTTTTTAAAATTCGTATTTTAAACAATTAAACAGTCTGCTTTCATCCTTCTTTTGCCAACTCCATGCTTCGCTTCCATACATAAGGGTTGGAACCAGAACTCCATTGTGTACTGCCAGTTTAGCTTCCGCTGATAGATTTTTATTTGCTTAAACTGATTTTAGTGCATCATTCACTCTGTTCCCAGCATTCACTCTCCTTTCTATGTCTTTATCAATCAAATGTTTGATATTTAACACGTGTTATATTTTAAGTGCAGTGTTTGGAATAGCCGCTATGGCAAGTCTACACGTAGTCGAGTGTAGTTAAAATAATAAAGCGAATATTTACTGTTCTTATAATTCTTATCTCGTTCTTTGCATCAGGAATGCTATGAGGTCTCGCGTGCGCTGTGTGATTAAGGGAAAATTTGCCTCATGCGTCGCGGTAAAATGCCAGGATGGAATTAGAAACGTAACAACTAGGTAACTTGATTTTATTAAGTGTTTCGGCATTAACTTTGTGGTAAGACATGTTACAATGATTTAAGAAAACACTTGTTTTTTACCACTTGAGTTTTATTATAGACTACATGTTTCAGAAGTTAAACTTCCATCATTCAGGTTTGTATAATAACTAAAATATAAAATATAAAATTGTTCCATAAATAAGGAGAGGGGAAAGTAAGGGGAAGGGGTTAGTCAAGGGGCGGAGTTTGAAAACAAAGGAAAAATGGAAAGCAAAGGTGAAGAATTTTCAAATTTTTATTGTTCCATATAAAGGCCAAATTATGAATTATCTTGAAAATTTAGAAATCCAAAAAAACCTAAATTCTAATAATAATTTATTAAATAATATATTGTTTCAAAATTCTTCACCTTTGCTTTCCATTTTTCCTTTGTTTTCAAACTCCGTCCCTTGACTAACCCCTTCCCCTTACTTTCCCCTCTCCTTATTTATAGAAAAATTTTATATTTTATATTTTAGTTACTATACAGACCTGAATGATGGAAGTTTAACTTCTGAAACATGTAGTCTATAATAAAACTCAAGTGGTAAAAAACAAGTGTTTTCTTTAATCATTGTAACTAGGTAACTAACTAACATTTAACATTCTTTTTACAAGTTGAATATATGAATGATCGGTTATCGGTTATTTTGAGATGTTGAGTATCAGAATAATCGAGAGTCGGTTATTTTCAGAAGTTTAACATCAGATTATGTGTTATTTAAACAAGAATGCTATTATATTATTTTTTGGACATCTCATCAAAGATGAAGAAGAATATGGAAGTCTGGGCATTTACGGGGCTGACGACCATATTCTTCTACATCTTTGATGAAATGTCAAAAAATAATATGAAGAATGACTCCTATATGTTTCGTCACAAATATACACAGAGAAAATAGAACGTTAAATTTTGTCTTTGCATACAATCTTCGCCTCTTCCACATTCATGCATCTCATCATACACCGATTATTCCGACTCCTGACCTGACTGACCACGTATTTTTATGTAGTATTTCATGTATTAAGTATTTGGCATGATCAATTATTTGACATACTTGATCATGCCAGGTTTTACTCGGTCTTTCTTGGCTCTATGGCACGATCAGGTATGCCAAATACCTGAAATTGGTCAGGTTAGGAGTCGTAATAATCGGCGGGTATGTATGAGGAGATGCATGAACGTGGAAGAGGCGAAGAATGTTCGCAAAGACAGAGTGGTGTGGTGTTCTATTCTCTCTGCCTACCCCTGCGGGGAAGCGGCGTGATGGTTAGTTAGTTAGTTGGTTTTTTTTGGCTCTTATCATCTTCTGCGTCACCTCATAAAATTGTTGTACTGTTTTTCCCTCACTCATTTGTTCCGTGCGTTCATACCATCCCAACAAACCTTTCTTAATTGTATCGATAATGCTAATCTCAGCCTTGTATTTTTTCCTCATTTCACCATTCGAAAATCTATCGTACATCGTTTCGTGCACATTCGTCTGAGAGATCGTATTTCGACAGCATTCAGTCTAGTTTCAACTTTCATGCATTGAGTTTACTTTGGCTTCTATAGATTAGGGTTGGTACCAGGACTCCATTGTGTGTACTGCCAGTTTAGTTTTCGGTGTTATGTTTTTTATGTTACTTTGTTTAACAGATACTAATGAGAACGTCTCTAGTCCTCGAAACTAGTCGTTTTTACATTAATAAACTCAAAAAAGTGGTTTAAAATAAGTGTTAATTAATAAAATGAGAATTTAATAAATAATAATGAGATTTCAGTAAATAAAACAAATCTTTGCCATAAATAAAATAAAACAAAATAATACATCTCGTGACCTTATACACCTTATTCTTGAAAGAGGAGGTCATTCATTCGTAATAAATTATAAATCGCGCCGCGTTTCAAAATAAATTAATTTCATTATAATCATAGAGCTCAGAAAATTATTACGGCAATAATAATAACTTCAAAGTATATTACACGAATTGGCTTGTTTTAATTGAATTTGGGCATAAATTAAACTACATCCAGCCCTTTGGTTGGAGTACTTTACGATTTCGCGTGAACAATATCAACTTTGGCATAATTTTATGGAAAATGGGCGAAAATTTGCAAAAATCTCACGGAAGGCTAAAGTGGAAATGGATTTGGGAACGTTACAAGTTTATGAGTGTGTGCCAAACATTATTTTAGGAACATTATGGACTCCATCACGCCTTCGTTTAAAAACGAAATTAAGCGAAAAAAAATATGGCGAATTAACCCTTAATTTTTACGGTAACTTTTTTAAAATACCAGAATTTAATTTGATATAATAAGCATTTAACATGACGACGCTTTGTCGATGATAATATTAAAGAAGATTCGCAACGCAATAAATTGTTGGGTAATATTTCCAAAATTAAACATTCAGTGTTTGATAATGTCTTAAAAAGACGAAACGCGTCACACACACACACACTCAAAATTTCAAATGAGTATTTTCATTTATCATACGATAATATTGCATACGTTAAAACACTTCCCAATGAATTTCTGACATCTTGTTTAAAATGTATCTTATAACGAGATTAATATGAGTATAAATATTTTTAATACAATTAATTACCATAAAGACGTGTACTTTAATAGTTCACATGATAATTAATATGTCGCCAGGACAACCAATTTTATTAAGCGTAAATCTGTCAATAACCTACGCTATAAGGAAATATTTGCCATAGAAACCTAATTATGTCAAATGAGTCAGATTTATTACGAGATTTATAAGGATAAAAAAATATGTAAAATAATTTATAACATCCAAAATAATGTTAACGCAATTCTTATGATGTTTTGTATATACGAGTATATATTTAATAGATATATATATACATATATATATATATATATATATATATATATATATATATATATATATATATATATATATATATATATATATATATATATATATATATATATATACATATATATATATATATATATATATATATATATATATATATATATATATATATATATATATATATATATATATATATATATATATATATCCATATATATATATATATATATATATATATATATATATATCATATATATATATATATATATATATATATATATATATATATCCATATATATATATATATATATATATATATATAATATATATATATATATATATATATATATATATATATATATATATATATATATATATATATATATATATATATATATATATATATATATATATATATATATATATATATATATTATATATATATATATATATATATATATATATATATATATATATATATATATATATATATAACATATATATATAATATATATATATATATATATATATATATATATATATATAATATATATATATATATATATATATATATGTCTATCTACTACTGCGCATCTATTGGTTTTTATACGATCAACCGCCAAACACGTAGGTAATACGTCTTTCCACTGCCGATTTTTTTAAAGAATGTATATTGGATTGTTTTTTTTTCATATATTTATTTTTATTCATTTTTGAAAATCGATTATCCTATTGAAATAGAACATTTTTTGAAAAAGTAAGTTTTTTCAAAATCGATTATCCTATTGAAATATCACATTTTTTAAGAAAATATGTTTTATGTTTGAAAATCGATTACCCTATTTTAAAAGCACGTTTTTGAGTTATATAACATGTTTCAGAACACGCTCAAAACTGACATGGGCTGGTATTTTCCTGCTATGATCATTTGTATGTACCTCGTGTGGGTAGCAGAGGCAACAATATGAATAGCTTTCAATCTTTAGATGTGTTCAAATGATTCTGGCGAACCATATTGCCGTACCTCGCAGCGTATAATAACGTTTCATGTGTTATTATAAAAACATCTGTTGAAAATTATTTTGTTCTGAATTAGATTTTCTAACACACGTGTTGATGATTTATGCTAAAACAATATATGCCTTTTGAAATATCGCTCACTCTTTTCAAGAACGACATAAATCCAAAATCGTTAATTTTCATATGTGCATGTTTTCGGAATGTCCAGAATATGTACTATATCCCAGCAAAAGCGGCATATTTTTATCTTAATATTTACCCACTATACGGCAGAAAGTGTTGTTTTTGCATTTTTGAAGAAAATGTATTGTTTAATTATTTTTTTAAAATACTAAATATTTTTCAAATGGAGAAAATACCTACAGGTTTTACCTAAAAAGAGGTGTTGCATGGTGAAAAGTTCAAAAAGTGGCTTGATATTTATTTTTTATACATTGTATTATATTTTTAAACTTTAAAAACGTTCTCCTGAAAAATCAAGTTTTTTGATTTATGACGTTCTTGAAAGGAGTAAGCGATATGTAAAGGTCGGGTATGGCTAAAGAAAGGTGGTTTGTAGTTAAATAGATATTTTATTTTTAATTTCAATTTTACTACAACATTTTGAGTGTGTCCAAATACTTGTTTACAAATCTGAATTATCTCCAATCAAAGGACTTATTTTTCACATTATTTTTATCTCATCAAAGATGAAGAAGAATATGGAAGTCTGGGCATTTACGGGGCTGACGACCGAGTTTGAGTGATCACTTTACACACGTGCAACATTCACCAATTCTACCCATTATTGACAACCACACTACTCAAATTCTGAGAAGTTCTATATATGTGAACCAATTTTGAAACATTGTTCTTGAATCACTAGAACTTCACTAGAGACATCTATTAGTAAGATGAAAATAAGCTAAGCAGAAACTCTTTTATAAGTAGGTGAGGTCCGAATCCTGGATTATAATCACACACATGAGAAACGTCAGAAAAAATCTTTTTACTTTTTATTATTTTAGCTTATAATTTGACCACTTAAATTTATTTACAACATTTTTAGTGTGTCCAAATACTTGTTCACTTCTCTGGATTATCTCCAATTATAAGAGTTATTTTTCATATTATTTTTTGACATCTCATCAAAGATGAAGAAGAATATGGTCGTCAGCCCCGTAAATTCGCAGACTTCCATATTCTTCTTCATCTTTGATAAGATGTCAAAAAATAATATGAATTTTTTTACTAGGTTAAATACCACTGTTTCTTACAATCTATTATGACACGCGTTTCAATGCATTAATTCCGCATAATTTTAAAAACACAATATACGTGTATGGTGTTAAAAATATTGGTGCAAAACTACTTTTTCAAAGAAATTTAAATTAAAAATTGACATGTATACAAAATGACTGCCGTCTTGTGAAAATAAAAAAAACGTGGCCTTTTATAAATGTTTCACTTCTACATCAAAGATAATGTCAAAAATGCACTTTTTTGTATTCTGTCTCGAGTTGTTAGTTTATTTTAAATAAGTCGTGTTTTTTATTCAAATAAACCCGAAAGTGATCCGAAACGATTGTTTTTTTGGTATGTAAAATAACATGAAAAAATTATTCACATTTTACATTCTTAAGTAGTTAGTTCGAAGTTACAACATAATTTGTATCTTCGCCCGTTGGTAAAATACATCAAGTACATCTGTAGTTTTCGAAATAAGTCGTGCTTTATATAAATAAACTCAAAAGTGGTCTTATACAAGTGTTTCATTTTTATCATTAAAATAGTATTTCAAAATCATTATCAGAATATTTTTGAGTCCTGTTTTTGGTTGTTTGTTCAAAGATACAACTCAGTCTGTATTCTCACCTGTTGATAAGGACATCTGCAGTTCTAGAAACTAGTCGTGGTGCATCAATGAACTAAAAATTGGTATTATACAAGTATTTTATTCTGTTTAAAATAATGTTTTAAAATACACGATGATGATTAAAATTATTTGAATCCTATCTTTAATTGTAAGTGGGAGTAAATAAGAACATCTGTGGTTTTCGAAACTAGTCATCTTATCATCAACAAACTCACAATTGGTATTAAACAAGTATTTAATATTTATATAGAACAAAATGTCTTATATACACATCTTGCATCCTGTCTCTAGGAGTTGGTTCGAAGATGCAAAAGGCGTGGGTAAAGCGGAAGGCATTAGCATAGCTGATCGTCCAACAGTCTCCAGTTTGTAGGAACATCGACATTCTTGAGTGAGAAGAAACACGAGTGTTTACGTTGGCCGAAGGCGTGTGTGTTAATAAATCGACTTTTCACACGGATTCTCGGCGGCCGAAATGGGTATCGCTTCTACCGAATGACTCCCGCGAGCCGAGGTATAGTGGTTTTACTGCTATGAAGAAATTTCGAGAAAAACGAACGGAATTTTCGCGAGTTACTTGGGTTTCCTTTCGAACTGTGACCGCTTTGATGACGACGTGTATTTTTCTTGTATAAACTTACTAAATAAATAAGAACTTCTTTTTAAACTTTTATATCTCAACATAGAGAAATAAAAATATGAACAACTGGGTATTTACAGGGTTCATGATCTATCGTAGGCTGATAAATTGATAATTTTATACAGCGTGTATTTTTGGTATAAACTAACTAAAATTTTATGATCTTCTTCTTTTACTTTGAAATCTCAATACAGATGAATAAGAATATGGAAAACAGGGTATTTACAGGACTTGTGATGACCTTTTATAGGGTGGTTAATTGATCATTTTATACACATGTTATTTTTAACATTCAACCCATGATTGAAACACGATTTTTTGGAACTCATACATATATCATTAGTCTATTGAATTCAAAACAGCCGTCTATGGTTGGATTGAGAAAACTTTTATTGAAATAGATATAGATTATTTTATTCGCAACATTTTCGGGTCTGTCCGAATCTTTGTCAACAAATCTATAACGAGCAGAGATGTGACGACTATAATAAGTTTTTTTTTAACTTCACCAAGTGCCAAAGTTCTTCTCAGTTTTCCGTTCGGGTCTGCGATTGATGTTTGACTCTCCCTAAACAGCCTTTCATAGGCGGCGCAGAGCTACCCTAAAGCTTCGACAAGGGGTTGTTCTTTAAGGGGTTTTCCTTCCCTTAGTCGTTTGTTCCTGTTATCTCCCTTTGACAGGAAGCTGCCGTCACCCTTCTATATAGTCCCTAAGACCTAATAACTCCTGGCATATTGATATTTCGATGAATGAAAATTCGCATTTTTATTTTTTCTTGCTTTTTCGATACGCAAGTTATTGATAATATACTAAAAAACAAAAAGATTTAAAAAAGAAATATAGATCTTCTTCTTGGTGTAAACCATTTGGCCTGTTTTTAAGAGGGATAAGCCTCCTGCGATGTCGAT